>NC_090746.1:31483069-31603069 GCF_036898095.1 Palaemon carinicauda | reverse complement strand
CAGAGAATTAACCACAAGTTTCCAGAATTCTAACTCCTGGCGCGAGTATCCTTAATACTGTATAACTTTTAAGGATATTGCATGATATCAGGGGACGTATTACTTGATACGACACATGGCAATCTTCACCCCGAATAGAGTTTACGCTTTGAGGGGGAAGAGTGGCGAATTTGAAGGGGAGCCGTTATCAAGGTTACCCAGTGGATCCCCTCCCAGTACTACTACGGTGTACTATTCCTTGTTGCAATTAAGCATGGATAGCCGCAGATAGATTAGTTTCGGGTGGGGACTTTTGTTACATAGTTGTATACTGTACTCCTTTTTGAAAGGAGGGAGGGTCCATCAGGACGACATGGCCATATCACCCAAAAATAGATTTTTCTCTTTGCTCAAAATCCGTTTTTTGGGTTCAGCCATGTCGTCCTGGTGGAAGTTTACCAGAGAATTACTTGAAAGTACTATATCTGTGGGTTTGTACAAGTGGCTTTACTTTGACTGAGTTCCTTATATGGTCTCCCAGACCTAATATATATGACATTACCATTATTTGTCATATCCACTAAGTTTGGAACTAACTTAAGGCTTCCTGCCCCCCTGCAGGAAATTGTTGAGGTTATACTGTCAAGTATGTTATTTTTAGGAAAAATAAAAGGCTCTGGATCATTTATTCGATTTGATGCACGGCGAATAAGACGCAGATACATTTTTATGTATTTTATTCGTATAGACAAATATAAAAATACAACAACAAATGTATCATAAATAGAATCTTTGTGACATTTTAACATCTTTGGGTATATATATTTTTAACCTGTAAGGGAAGAAATACATATATTATGGATTAGTCATAGGTGCCACTCAATATTGTGAAATTATTTGATTGATTTCACTTAGATGTTGGATAAGTTTCAACACTGTGTTCGAATGTTCACACGGCACTGGTGTTATTGGTTAGATTCTACACCTATATAGAACAGTCCGAGAATCACCATAGTGATTTTCATTAAAAGGTATTACACTCAAGATGCTAATACCTGTTCACCCAGTTCACTGTTAAGTCCCAAACAGTCCACTGTTCATCGCAGCACTAGACGACAGGTTTTATAACACTAGCTGCTGCCACCACAAAGTGTTTTATTACATGAACTTGCTTCGCGTAATGTTTATAGAAGACTCTAGAAGATTTCCACCCAGTATATGAGCGGAGTCTATCAAAGTCCATATGTTGAAAGAAGTTCAACGAGGAAGCAACTTTACTAGGATCGCGACCTGCGGGTGTACTGTCAGGATCCGCTCTGCAAATAAAGTAGGTGAGTTTCACCCTCAGTTGTTTTAGGGATAAGTTTGATCCTCAGGTTTTGCCTAGGAAGAGCTGTCCCTCCTTGAAGTCTGAAGTTCTTCGAAGATAGACCTTCAGACACTCTACTGGACATAGAGAGACATCTTCCTTCAGAGGGCAGATTCTCCAAGGACCTCACATTTTGGTGGGCAGCTCGTTTTTGGCGAGAAAGGTACGATCGGGAAAGAGATTCAGTTCTCCCTCTTCTGTGAACTGAATATGACCCTCGTTTCTAGATAGGGCCAATATTTCACTAACTCTAGCCCCTGAGGCTATAGCGAACAAGAATATCACTTTCTGTGTTAGATCCTTTAGGGTACAATCTTTGTTGTTCAAGTTCGAAGCATAGTGCAAGACTTTGTCCAAGGACCATGATATGGGCTTTGGAGGGGTTGCTGGTTTGAGTCTAGTGCATGCTTTCGGAATCTTATTGAAGATTTCGTTTGACAGGTCCACCTGGAAGGCGTAAAGAAGAGGTCTAGTCAAAGCTGACTTACACGTAGTTATTGTGATGGAAGCCAGGCCTTGTTCATGAAGGTGGATGAAGAGGGAAAGGCAAAAGTCTATCAAGATTTTTGCCAGTCTGTTTGCTTTGACAAAGCAGACCCACTTCTTCCAAGACGATTCATATTGTCTTCTGGTTGACTTTGACTTGTATTCTTCTATAAAGTTGATGTTGTCTTTTGAGATCCCGAACCTTTTCTTGGCTGCTAAGGCGAGAAAATCATGAGATGTAGGTTTTGGGTTCTCAATGATGAAGCGTAGACAGTCGACTTCTGAACTAGTTGGGATAGAACTGGATTCGTTAGAGGAAACAGCTTCAGCTTCAGTTCTATCACTAGAGGGAACCAATTGCTCCTGGGCCATTTAGAGGCCACTACTGCTGCTGTTCCCTTGAAGGATCTCAGCTTGTTGAGGACCTTCAGCAGGAGATTTGCTGGTGGGAACAGATAGATATGATTCCATCTGTTCCAATCGAGGGACATGGCATCTGTCGCTTCTGCCCGAGGGTCCTCGTATGGGGCCGCATATCGAGGTAGTTTCTTGTTGTCGCTTGTTGAGAAGAGGTCGATCTGCAGTTCCGGGACTTTTTCTAAGATGAAGGAGAATGAGTCTGCATACAGGGACCATTCAGTCTCTATCGGTTTTTGCCTGGATAGAGCGTCCGCCGTCACATTGCGGAACCCTTGCAGGTGAACTGCAGATAAGTGCAATCTTTTCTTCCTTGCCAAGCGAAAGATGGCTAACATCATGTGATTGATGTAGGGCGATCTCGAGCCTTGTCGGTTCAGACATTTCACTATTACTTCACTGTCCAAGACCAGCCTGATGTGGGCTGATCTGTGAGGGGATAGTTTCTTCAACGTTACGAAGACTGCCATGGCTTCCAGAATGTTGATGTGAAAGGTGCGACCAGTTCCCTTGTACTTTCCTTTGATGGGAATGGCCTCCCCATCCTTGCGGTGAGGCATCTGTGTGGATGACCACTGAAGGTTGAGGTGGTTGTAAGGGAATTGTCCTTGTTAGGCTCTTGACCTTTGAACACGGCCTTAGAAGCGATCGCAGTAAGGTCGGTGTCGATCTCTGTTGATCTCTACGAGCGCTTGATGCGTATCTTCTCCAGACTCCTGATGCATCCTTCAGTTGTGCTTTCAGCACTGGGTCTGTCACTGCTGCAAACTGGAGAGAGCCCAGTACTCTTTCCTGTTGGCATCTTGAAATCTTGTTGGATTTCAGTAGTCTCTTGACAGAACCCGTAATCTCTCTCCTCTTCTTCGGTGGGATGGAGAGGCGGTGTGACTGCAAGTTCCAATGGATTCCTAACCATTGAAACTCTTAACCTGGAGAGAGGCGAGACTTCTTGTAGTTGATCTTGAAGCCCAGATGATCCAGGAACTGGATCACCTTCGTGGCTGCCTGCAGACAAGCTGTCTTGGATGCTGCCCACACCAGCCAGTCGTCCAGGTATGCTACTACCTGAATGCCTTCCAAGAGTAGCTGTTGGACGACTGTGTTCGCAAGTTTTGTGAATATCCTTGGGGCTATTTTTAGTCCAAAGGGCATGGCTGTGAAGACACAATTTGTCTTCTGTAGTTTGAATCCTAGGTAGGAGGACGGGGCGGCTGACTGGTAGGTGCCAATAAGCATCTGCTAGGTCTATCGAGACTGTGTACGCCCCTTTTGGTAACAGGGTCCTTATGTGTTGTAGGGTTAGCATCCGGAACTTGTTATTCTCGATGAACTTGTTGAGTGGAGACAAGTCTAAAATGACTCTGAGTTTGTCCGAGTCTTTCTTGGGAACACAAAACAGCCTTCCCTGGAATTTTATGGAC
This sequence comes from Palaemon carinicauda, assembly GCF_036898095.1. Lineage (NCBI taxonomy): Eukaryota > Metazoa > Arthropoda > Malacostraca > Decapoda > Palaemonidae > Palaemon > Palaemon carinicauda. The sequence continues at coordinate 31,599,397 of NC_090746.1, read as the reverse complement.
TTTGTTTTCCTTATTACCTTTTTGTTTAAGAGTTCTAATGTATATTCTTCCAATAAGGGGGTGGAGTTTTGTTCCATTTCCACCCGAGTCCATTCTTGATTAGGCTGTGGGCCCAAGGATCGAAGGTCCAATGATCCCGAAAGTGGAAGAGTCTTCCTCCTACCTGCAGCATCTCATTGTTGAGATGATCCGGAGGGTTTGTTACCCTGACCAGGTCCTCCTCTACCCCTTGAGGGGTTTCTTGAGGAGCCTCTACCTTTAGGGCAAAAGGTAGTGGTGTGCCTCTCAAAGCCTGGATTAAAGGCTGCAGACTGATGGGGCACCATTTGGAAGGTGGTTTGTGGCTGGGCAACCATTTGGGGCACTGTGGTCATGGTAACCGGAGGATGCTGTGCAGGTCTATGAGGCATGTGTGGCTTCTTTGTCTTCCTGTTCTTGGGTTGGGGACCAGTGTCAGAGGATGATTTCCTCTTGGAAGACATGCCCCACTTCTGGAGAAGGTTCCTATTCTCCATGGTGGCTTTAGCAACTACCTGTTGGACTACTTCTTTTGGGAAGAGGTCCTTGCCCCAGATACATGAAGTAATCAACTTCCTCGCCTCGTGTTTGACCATTGCATTAGCAAACACATGCTCTCTACAGGCCCTCCTGGCCTTTACGAAAGCGTACATGTCCTTCACAAGGGTAGCCATGTGCATCTTGGCTAGGACCATGTACATATCTGAGGTTTTCGAGAGGCCTACACACATCTCCATACAGTTCTGGAGACAAAGAGGCGGCTAGTCTCTCTTTTGTCTCCTGTTCCCTTTTCAGAAGATGTTCCGACAACTTTGGAAGGTTCTTGTTGAACTGTTGTCCTGCTATCTCTGGATCCAGTTTCGAGATTGAGAAGGTTAAATGAACCTCGTTCCATTCCTTCTCGCAGGTAGGCAGGGCTAGAGACAATGGTTTGCATTCCTCTAGCGTAGGGCATTGTTTGCCCGCGTCAACTGCTTTAAGCACACAGTTGAGAGCTTTGGCCGAAAAGGGAAAACCTCTGGAGGAAGGAGCAAGGAAGATAGGGTGCCTCTTGCTCAAAGCTGAAACCTTCGAGTTGGTATAGCCGGCTTTCTTTAGGGTACTCGTCGAGAGAGCCTGCGCCTTGTCATGCTCAAAGATCATGAACTCCTTAGGTTCTGTCTCCTCTCGAGATGCTGGTTCATCCCGCAACCTCACGAAACATTCTGGGTAAGCCAAAATGTTAGGCCAGAATTGGAGATCTTCGAGGGGTTTGGCCCCCATCTTCTCAGAGATGTAAAGTTTCCCATTCATCATGGGCATATACTACGCATACCTCCAGGGTTTGGTTTTGGAGCATTGGGTTAAGTCGGAGACTCTGACATGCTTGTGAGAGCCTCTGAAAGCGCCCAAGCATTGCGCTTCTCTGACTTCCCACCTCATCTCTTGTTGTTCCTTGCGCATCAATTCCATCATCAGTTGCAGCTGTGCGATGAGCGCTTCGCCCTTGGTTAACAGTGGGTCCGATTGAGGAGTTGGGGCCGAAGAGGTTGACGGCACAGGTTGATATGCCGTCACAGAAAACCGAGGGTCTTTCGTTATTGTCGATACAGATCCTTCTTCCTCCTCAGGTGGCTGGGCCACCTCTTCTTCAGGATTTTCTTGTAGAAGATCCTCTTCGGTGTCTGAGGACACCTCTGACATCCGTTCTTGATGGATGTCCATGCCTTCGAGAGCCTTGTTGATGTCAGCCTCTATCGTCAGTTGGATGAAGGGAGGCTTGACCTGTGCCTGAGGCACAACCGCGTAAATTGGGCCTTAGGGAACAGAAGGCTTCTCATAGCTTCGTTTGGCAGCTAAGGTCCCGCAGAGTTCTTCTGGAACCCTCTTACCCACCTTCGAAGAATTTCCCTCGCAGTATCCCTCAACTCCGTCGTCTGGGGATCACCGAAACCATCGGTCATCAAGGCCGAGCAGACGGTGCAACCCTTCGGATCCCAATACCTCAGGGTTTCAGTTGCGATGGAGCAGGGGGCATGAGACCTGCACATCTTGTGGCCCCGAAAGTCCCTGCTTTTGTGGTTGCAGAACATGACTGCACACTTTACCTTAGCCTCCTCCAGTAAAGAAAGAAAGATGACAAATTCATAGATAATTTGTATTTTTCCTAACCATACAAACCTTAGCTATTTAAATAGGGTATTACTTTCGGCGTAGCTGAATGACGAGCCATTAGATTTTTAACGAGGGTTAACTACCACCTCGCTAGTTAGCGGGGGGTAGGGGAGGGGTAGCTAGCTACCCCTCCCCCCTCACACACCGGAGAACTGATTAACTTCGCTTAGAGGTAGAACTTCACGGGGGACAGGGCTGGCGGGCAAGTATGATTAAATAGCTAAGGTTTGTATGGTTAGGAAAAATACAAATTATCTACGAATTTGTCATTTGTTCCGTAACCGAAATACAAACCACGCTATTTAAATAGGGTGACTTAACCCTTAGGTAGGGTGGTAAGTCCCAGCTTTACTGGCTTTGGCTTTGCCCGGGGACTCAGAATCCGAGTGTGTAGCACTCGAGATAAGGAGTCCCTGCACCTCGCAAATCCCTTGCTCTGCAAGGAACGTGCGGCCTACGTAAGCTTGTGTGTGAAGGAGTGAAGTGTGACTCGTCCTAGGAAGTTGACCTGGAATCCTTTAGAGGGAATTCTAAGATAGGACGTTCCCAATACCACCTTGTCAGGGTATGGGGGACGCGACAGTATTATGTTAATACTAGGAACACAAGGAAGCATGGTTTACCTGCAGTGGTTTGAGGTCAGCTGTGAAAAGAACCCAGGATGCTGCTTTCCCCAAGAGAGGGGAGGATGAAGAAAACAGTAAGGGCCAGGCATACTTTTTCATTCATGCAGACTAAAACCAGGTAACAATGCCCTCAACCTTCTGCTACTTGTCCATTAAGGAGCCTGAGGTTTAGACCAGCTGTTGTGCAGCCACCAAAGGGCCGATAGAGAACGTATCGAGCCTCCTGTGGGTCACGTCCTGCAAGTAGTAGGCTGTGAAGGTCGTTTGACGCTTCCAGACCCCAGCTTGTAGAACCTGCGTCACTGAGTAGTTTCTCTTGAATGCCAGGGACGTAGCGATGCCTCTGACATCGTGTGCTCTAGGGTGACGTGACGGAGGAGAGTTTGGATTCAGGGAATGGTGGATGACCCTGCGAATCCATGCTGAGATGGTGTTCTTAGTGACCCTCCTCTTCGTCCTTCCTGTGCTCATAAACAATGCTCGCACTCGAGGACGGGCTGCAGCTGTTCTCTTAAGATAGAGCCTCAGACTCCTTATTGGGCACAGTAGGAGATGGTCTGGGTCATCTGTTACAGAACGGAGACTCGAAATTTGGAAGGAGTCGAACCGTGGGTCCGGAATCCCAGGATTTTGAGTCTTAGCCACAAACTCAGGGACGAACCCGAACGTTACCTCCCCCCATCCCCTTGAATGGGCGACGTCGTACGAGAGACTATGAAGTTCGCTGACTCTCTTGGCCGAGGCCAATGTGAGTAGGAACACCGTCTTCCAAGTCAGGTGACGATCAGAAGCCTGGCGTAATGGTTCGAATGGAGGTCTCTTAAGAGACCTGAGGACTTGAACCACGTTCCATGGAGGAGTTCTCACTTCCGACTGAGGGCAGGTAAGCTCGTAGCTTTGTATGAGTAGAGAAAGTTCCAGCGAGAAGGAAATGTCCATTCCTTTCAGCCTGAAGGCCTGGCTTAAGGCTGAGCGATAGCCTTTCACTGCTGAGACTGAAAGGCGCATTTCTTCCTACAAATACACAAGAAACTCCGCTATTGCTGGAATAGTGGCATCGAGGGGAGAGATACCCCTTCCACGACACCAACCACAGAAGACTCTCCGCTTCACCTGGTAGACCCCTGCGGATGACTATCGCAGGTGCCGAGACATCCTTTCTGCAACTTGTTGCGAAAAGCCTCTCTCTGTGAGGAGATGCTGGATAGTCTACAGGCATGAAGCCGAAGCAATGCTACGGCTTTGTGGAAGATGTTGCAGTGTGGTTGCTTGAGTAGCTCGTGTCGTGGAGGAAGTTCTCTCGGGAGTTCCGTCAGGAGCTGCAGAAGGTCAGGGAACCACTCTGCATGATGTCATAGCGGAGCTATTAGAGTCATTGACAGGTTGACTGATATTCTGGTCTTGTTGAGCACCCTTCTCATCAGGCAGAACGGTGGGAAGGCGTAAACGTTGATATTGTCCCACCGTTGTTGGAAGGCATCTTGCCAGAGTGCCTTGGGGTCCGGGACTGGGGAACAGTACAACGGAAGCTTGAAGTTCAAGGCTGTCGCGAACAGGTCCACCGTCGGGGAACCCCACAAAGTCAGGACTTTGTTGGCTACTAGAGGATCCAAAGACCACTAGGTACTTACTATCTGCGATGCTCTGCTCAGACTGTCGGTGAGCACATTCCTTTTGCCCGGAATGAAGCGAGCCCATAGTGAAATTGAGTGGACTTCGGTCCATCTCAGTATCTCTACTGCAAGATGGGATAGCTGATGTGAAAAGGTACCTCCCTGGTGGTTGATGTAAGCCACTACCGTGGTATTGTCGCTCATCACCACCACGGAGTGACCCGCCAGGGTCCGTTGGAACTGTTGAAGTGCCCGATATACGGCCTTCATCTCAAGCAGATTTATGTGGAGGCACTTTTCTGATTCTGATCATAGGCCTGAGGTCCTGTGGTTCAGAACGTGGGCCCCCCACCCTTCTTTTGAAGCGTCCGAAAACAGCATCGAATCCGGGAGGAGGATGAGAAGATCCACTCCCTTTCGGAGGTTTTCGTCTGTTACCCACCACTGAAAGTCCGTCCGTTCCGCAGGACCCATAGGGACCAGAATGTCCGGGGAATCGTGGCCTTGATTCCACCGGGACTTGAGCCGCCATTGCAGGGATCTCATCCTGAGGCAGCCGTTTGGAACTAGACGGGCCAAGGAGGAAAGGTGTCCTAGGAGACGTAACCACGATTGGGCTGGAAGCTCTTCTCGTCTGAGGAAAGGATCTGCGACCCTCCTCAGCCCTGCTATCCTGTTGTCTGATGGAAAGGCTTTGTGGAGATTAGTGTCCAATATCATGCCTAGATATACCAGTCGTTGAGATGGAAGCAGAAAAGACTTCTCGAGATTTACCATGATCCCCAGATCTTGACAAACTCCCAGAAGCTTGTCTCGGTGTCGAAGGGTCGATTCCGAGTCTGCCAGGATCAGCCAGACGTCCAGATAACGGAGGAGACGGATGCCGATCCTGTGTGCCCATGAAGAGATCAGGGTGAACACTGGTGAATACCTGGGGTGCTGTGGAGAGACCGAAACACAGCACCTTGAACTGGTACATCTTGTTGTCTAGGCTGAATCTCAAGTACTTCCTGGAAGACGGATGGATTGTGATCTGGACATACGCGTCTTTCAGATCTAGTGTACACATGAAGTCTTGCGGTCTCACTACAAGTCTGACCGTGTCTGCTGTCTCCATGCTGAACGGAGTTTGTTTGACAAACTTGTTCAGAGCTGAGAGGTCGATGACTGGTCTCCAGCCTCCAGACGCCTTCTTTACAAGAAAGAGTCGACTGAAGAAGCCTGGGGAGCCGTCGACGACCTCCTGGAGAGCATCCTTCTTCAGCATGGTCTCGACTTCTGCCCGTAGGGCTAGCCCCTTTGCCAATCCCATGGCATAGGAGCTCAACGACACTGGATTCGCTGTTAGGGGAGGAAGAGATGTTATGAACAGGACGCGATATCCCTGACTGATCACGGAGATCGTCCAGGAATCGGCCCCGAGTTACTGCCACCTGAATGCGCAACTTTTTAGGCATCCCCCCACTGGTGGACATGCAGGGGGATTGCTAATCCTAGCGTTTGTGGCCTTGGCCGCTCCCTCTAGAATTCTTGCCTCCCCTGGAGGACTTTTTGCCCTTCTTGTCTCTGACAGGAAAGGGCTGCTGCTTAGACACCGTCGTCTTTGCTGCCACTGCCGGTTTCGTCGTCTTGGACTGGCGAGGTTGTTGAGGTGCTGGAGGTTTGTAGGGCTTTGTTGTAAGAGCCCTTTGGAGAAGAGAATCCTGGTTCGATTTTCTCCACCTCTCAGCTGCCTGTTCCACATCCTTGGGCTCAAACAAACTCTTTCCCAGGAGGGAAGAATGTCTGAGCTTGCAGACATCCACGGCTGGGACCTTCGAGTTGAACCTCGCGGTCACCGCATCACGTCGCTTCAGGATCGAGTTTGCCCACAAGTTCGAGACTTGGTGGGCCAGAAACTCAATGGTGCGTGTGCCCGAAAGGAGGAAGGTCTCCAAGGGCTTCCTGGTGCTCTCCTTGGACAGATCTTCGGATCGCAGCAGGATGCCCAGAGACCCCAGCCAGACATCCAGCCACGAAGTGGCCTGCATGGCACACTTTGCGACCTTCTCCTGACTCAGGATCTCTGTTGCCGAAAACGTCACTTGCCGGCTGGAGAGTCTCTCAAGAGAGACTCCCCTGGTAAGCTCTTCCACAGACTGGTGGAGTGGAAGAGCTAAACAAGACTCCTCCATGATCTCAAAATACCTCCTCTGTTGGACACGAGGAGGTGGGAGGAGCTTGTTGCCAGCAGTGGAACGGCTGGAGGAGGCGAGCTCGGAGAGCTGGCCCTCAACCTTATCCCTGGCACTCTTCACCCCTTGGGACCAAGGCAAAGCCACACTGGCCTTAGTGGGTTTCTGAGTGCCAAAGACTCGGTCCAGGACCGTGTCCTTGCCCTCAAGAGGGGCGATCTCAGGGTCCTTGAACCCGTTGAGATGCCTCATCAGAGTCAAGACTTGCCAGAAGGCATGTTCTGACTCTTGCTGCTCTCCTCCTGGTGAACTGGTAGCAAAGTCTCCTGTCCCCAGATGCTCTACTCGGGGGGACACGTGGACGTTCTCCTGGGGTCTCGCTGGCTCTGGTCGAATCCTGGAAGAAGACTTCGGGATAGTCTTCGAGTCCTTTGGTTCCCTTCTAGGAGGGATGCAGGTCTCCAGCAACGAAGTCTGAGGGCTCTTCTCCGCCCCAACACGGGATGATTCTCCTACTCGCGGTGGGGTTTCTCCCATTGGTGCGGTGGGAGAAGGTCTCACCTCGGTAGATTCTCCTGAGAACGGAAAAGCTTCGTCAACAGGAGCCAGTTTGACCCTGGGAGAAGTCGCCACGATCACTAGTCCTCTGTTCCTCTTCAGTGGGGTCGGAGCTGCCGTTGGTTTGAGACCCAAATCAGCGAAGGCAGGCTTAACAGCCTGGACAACAGCACTGGTAAGGGACCCAAACCATGGCTGCTTACTGACAGACGCAGTGTCAAGAGACTCCCGCTGGAGGGAAGGGGATCGGGCGATCCTTCGGAGTAGATACCACAGGGCCTGCCTGAAAAGAAAGGAAAGAAGATTGTTGCCTAGACCTCTCTGAAGACCTCCCCTCCTCCTGCGAGAGTGCTGTTCTGTGCTTGCGGGGGAGGGGGGGGGGTGAAGAAGATGACCTGACTGCTCCTGAAGACTCGCTAGGAAGCTTGCATTGCGAAACACGGAGGGAATCGCAGTTGGGCTCGCGCTGGCGTTCGCGCGATGGAACAATCCCAGGTTCGCGCAGGCGCGCGGAGATGGAGGCACGGGCGCGCGTGGGGGCGCGCAGGCGAGTGTTGGCGACCAGGAGAATGACGGCGCGTAGGCGAACGACGGAGCGCAGGCGAGAGATGGCGCACAGGAGAGCGATGGCGTGCAGGGCGAGCAGGTGAGCGACTGCGCACAGGTGAGGTTGCAAGTGGGGGCGCAGGCTCGTGGCGCGTGGGCGTGCTGCAGAGTGATGGCGCGCAGGCGATGGGGCGCGCGGACGCGCCGGAGATCGCTGGCGTGCAGGTGCGCGATCTGGAGAAGACAGATGGCGCGCAGGATCAGCAGGCTTAGAAGCGCGTGAAGGAGACTGCTCATGGGCGAGTGGGCGCGTCGAGTCCCATCCACCTCTGGAAGTGCGCACGGTAGGAGCTGGAACCTGTGGGCGCGAAGGTGACTGAGCGTGATGGCGCGTAGGCGAGGGTTGACGAGAGGGTGAGTTCCGAGGGCGCGCAGGTGAACGCTGGCGAGAAGGCAAAGGATGAGGCTTCCTTCCTACGCCCAGATCCGAAGATCGTGGGCACGCGGGAGAGCGATGGCTCGTAGTTACGCGCTGGCACACAGGGGAAGTTCGCTGGCGAGCTGGAGATCGTGGGCGCGAAGGGCGCGTATCAGGATCAGGCCGCACAGATGTGCGCTGGCGAGGAGGAGATCGTTGGCGTACAGGAGATTGCTGACGCGCAGGAGAGCGCTGGCGAGCAGGAAATCGATGGCGAGCAAGAGAGCGCTGACATGTTGACTCTGCCATAGGAGATCGCTGGCGCGTTGTTTCCGGCACAGGATGACACTCAGCAACAGCAGGAACAGGAGAAGGATTGCGCGTAACGCGCGCAGGAGATCGTGGGCGCACAGGTAAAACCTGGCACTTAAGGGACTTGCTCACATTGTGAGACAAGCCCTTTTGCCCCGAAGGGACCGGTGCCCGTTGGATAACGGGGTGCGAGGGCGCCCACTGCGCATCAGCTTCCACGAACGGTGAAGGAGGATCAGCAGGTCTGGCAGGCGTAGGAGATCGCGAACGATCTGCAGAGAGGTCCGGAGATGTGGCTGCAACGGTCGACTCACGATAAGGAGGATCCTCTGCGGGGGACGGCGAGGGCGAGGAGCTGATGAGGCGCCTCCTAACTCCCTTGTGGGGAGAAGGAAGACCTCTACGGCGAAGAGGAGGGTGAGCCTTGCGACGGATACGTCCTCTGGGAGCAGGAACACCATCGTCGGTCCTCCGAAGAGGAGTCTCTGTCAGTGAACTCCCCCGAGGGGGAGAATCACCTGCAGGAGAGACCGTTGGACTCAGCTCCTCCCTCGAAGGATGTTCGGAGGGGGGAACTGAGCCTTCAGCAACATCAGCACCCAAGGCAGGGGTTTGACCCGACCTGTCGGAAGCCTCTGCCACAACAACGTCGACGATAGACAGAGGGTCAATCTCCGCTATCACCGGCGACTGTTTGACAGCTGCGCCCAACTGGATCAAGTCAAACAGGGCTTCCCTGGAGGGCGAACCCTTAAGCCCCAAGGAAGCCCAAAGCTGCAATAAATCATCATTATAAACAGAAACAGAAACAGATAAATCCTCCCCCGGAGGAGGAGGAGGAGCTGCCTCGCTATGGGAGGCAACTCCCTCTCCCGAACCCCGAGGTCGGTCAACAAAAGAACGGCCTACGCTACCACTCGACGGCCTCTCACGAGAGACCGATCGAGTGGGAGCTTCGGAGGAGGTTCAGGCAACGGAAGAAGAGTCCTTGGAATTTTCCTTCTTCAAGGAAACCCTTGAAGGAGAAAGATCCCGCTTAGACTTCTTCTTCCGTCGCCGGGAAAACCTCTCCCACTGGGAGGTAGACCACTCCCTGCACACTTTATCCTTATCACACCGTTGACCTCTGCAGAACGGACACACGGTGTGAGAGTCCGTCTCGACCGCCGACATATAAGTCCCACAAGGGCGGTCGGGTAAACCAGGGCATTTCCGCATGATAAGGAGAGAGGCCAACTTCCAAACACACAAACTGAAAGAGAAAGCAAAAAAGATTAAGGCTGTCAATGCGAGGGTGAGAGCAGACACGTCTGACCATCACCCGAGCCAAAAGCGAAGTGAATCAGTTCACTGATGTGTGAGGGGGGAGGGGTAGCTAGCTACCCCTCCCCAATCCCCCGCTAACTAGCGAGGGGGTAGTTAACCCTCGTTAAAAATCTAATGGCTCGTCATTCAGCTACGCCGAAAGTAATACCCTATTTAAATAGCGTGGTTTGTATTTCGGTTATGGAACAAAGTGAAATGAGTATGGGGTAATTTATCTCACTGATAAATATTTTCACGTGCATTAAAAAGTATACATTACTATTCTTAATATATCTTAGGATAGTAAGCTAGAAAGGAAATAGTTAAGACACATAACTGTGTTTCCTGTCCAGGCAATTGCTATGACCTCCCCAATATTAATATCTTTAATTTCCTTACTAGGGAAAATACAGGGTGGAATAGCACTTGTACATAGAGCTGGAGTCAGTGTATATTAATACTGCAGGGTAATTATTGGTGTTCCGATGATCTAGGATACATCAGAATGTTGAAGGAATACTTCACCTCAGCATTTACTAAGCGGTCTCAACAATGGACTGTGAAAGGATACAGAGTATGTTGGAAATTCATGCTACTGTATTATTATATACTGTAGTTTTCTAACTGCTGTATTGTTATACTGCAGAAATACTGGCTACTGTATTGTCTTATACTGTAGTTTTGCCGGTATGCTACCGGGTTAGACTAGTACCTGGCGGCACTAGCCAACAGAGAGAGAGAAAGAATGGAGAGAAGGACTAACGTATTATTATAGTTTAGTACAATAATTAGGGTTGTAGGGACTACTGTCTCTACTGCCTTCTTTCCAGAATGAGGATTCAAATGGAAGGGGAGAGAATGCATTGATTCTAGCTTCCATCCAGCCACAATTTCTTCTTGTCGGCTGTACTGCCGGTTACAAGGTTTGTGGATGGCAGTCCAAGGGAGGACTGAAGAATACTCAAAGTTGTAATGGGTTTACCACCGGCAGCCGTCAGGGCCGGCTCAACCTTTCCCGGAGCATTGCTTTCGTTAGGGAGATGGTCGAAGCGGCAACCTAACCGCCTTTGTAGGAGCCTGGCCGGTAATGCAGTCATCCCGACAAGCGGGGTAATTGTAGAATGCCCGCCACAGGGATTGTGACGGCTAAGCCGTCACTAAAGGACAGAAGGGGAAGGGAAAGGGTCTTATATTTTACATAGAAAGGAGGCGGCAGGTATGCCTCCTACTTTCGGCTGTAAATCAAGGAAACATAGTTTCCTATGCCGGCGCCGTCTTGGGCTGCAGAGGAATAACGATTCCCTAGCCTGAGACATTGCCAGATATAAAACATGTCTTCTAGTCCACAAGGGAGAAAGGTGGCGGCAATAGTACTACCCACTTTCGGTTGTGGACTAGGGAAGCCGAGCTTCCTATGTCGGCAACAGTGTAACCGGCAGGGGAATGACTATTCCTCCATCAGTAGCGTTGTCGGCAACAAGACAGAATACCCAGAGTTACTGTCGTATTTCAAAGACGGGATACTCACCGACAAAGAGGATCGACAGAAAACACTATCTCAGTCAAGCTTGAGTACACTACTCAATGGCAATGACGAAAGATAGGGTTGATGAAAGATAGGGTTGTCGCCTGGGCTGGTAGCACTCGGGAAAGGAAGGGTTTATCCTCATTTCTCTAAAAGAGAGGAGTATCGAATTTTGATAGTAATTCTAGGAGATATCTATATCTCCGACCGAATTAATAAAACAATACGAGAGGTTAAACGGGGATAACGGTACTAAAGTATACTAAAACGCGTTAGGTTAGCCTAACTCGAGTCGGGATCTCGGCTACACTAGTACCACTGAGGCCCTATCGTATACGATCGAAATGTTTTATCAGAAGAGGAAATATTACATGTGTAAATCTTATCTTCACTAGTATAATTTTGCCTAAATAGCTAGAATTTCTTTATAGCTAAATACCGGGGACGTCGTACTACTAACTAAATAAAGCATTTACTGTATGACGTACGACAGCAGTCCTAAAATGGCCACCTCCGGTGCTGGCTCTGCTCCGCTTAACACACCTAAATTATGTTAATTTAACTGTGAGAAGGGAGCCAAAAATTATACACAGGAAAGATTAAATACTCAACTTTCCAGCGGATGAAGATGCTGGAGATTGCATTGTAATATTCCTTAAAAACAGTAACAAAACCAAGAGCAACGTGGGAGAACACCGTGCTTAATTGGCTACGTTAAAAGGAATAGTACACCGTAGTAGTACTGGGAGGAGATCCACCGGGTAACCTTGATAACGGCTCCCCTTCAAATTTGCCACCCTTCCCCCTCAAAGCGTAAACTCTATTCGGGGTGAAAATTGCCATGTGTCGTATCAAGAAATACGTCCCCTGATATTATGCGATATCCTTAAAAATTATATTCAGGATACTCGTGCCAGGAGTTAAAATTCTGGAAACCTGTGGTTAATTCTCTGGGAGTATCACTGTAGCCAAATATCCCTTAGAAAGCTACCTAAAGGAACCTTCCATCAGAACGACATGGCTGAGCCCAAAAAAATCCTTAGACTTTCTCAATAGGCCAATATTCTGTGCAATTGAAGAAGAAACAGATTGAATGTGTTCCTCCTAAGTAAATTTGCAATCAAGAATCACACCTAAAATCTTAAAGGAGTCATACAGAGTTAAAGAAACATTATTAATGCAGAGATCTGGATGTTGAGTAGCCACTGTCCTGAACCTACTTACAATCATACTTTGAGTTTTGTTATGGTTTAACTCCTATAATTTGCACTATTCACAGATTTACATTTAAGAGATGGAATTGGGATGGGCATGTTTTATAGATTAAACCACACATCATGTTTATATAGTTTGAAATGCAATGGGCCAAAAACACTACCCTGAGGAACACCAGATATCAAATTCCTATACTCACCATGGTGCTCATCAACAACTACTCTTTCCAATCTATTACTTGAAAATTCAATAATGATGTTAAAAAAAAACCGCTCTACTCCCCACAGTTTGAGTTTGAAAATAATAGCCTCATAATCAACAAGGTCAAAGGCAGCACTAAAATCAAGGCCAATTATATGAACTTCCTGACCACAATCAAGGGATTTCTGCCCAGCCTTGGAGATTGTAAGACGGGCATCGCATCTGTAAGGCCTTTATGAAAGCCAAATTGCAAACTAGGGAACAGATGATTACTTTTAGCATGCCTATTTAAACGTTTTGCTGAAAAACATCCAAAATCCAGGAGAGATGAAGTTAAATCAGCATAATTATCTAAAACAATAAACAAACTAAAAACTAAAGACATTTCTAAGCACAGTCAGACAAATATTGAAAAAACACTAAAGAAAGGAAGAAGCCTCAAACTGATGAAAATGAGACTTGGAAGAGGGTGCCAAAAGCTGTTTGCTTTAAAGGATGAAAATAGAAATATCAACGAAAGAGATGGAATGGTAAAAATTGTAACAGATTTCTATAAAATACTGTACAATAGATTTCTATAAAATGCAATATTATTGTGATATAATAGGTAACTTTGCCAATAGACATTACAAAACACCTACATGAAGATATAATAAAACCTGTCACGGACAAATATATAATTTCAAACAAAAGTCAAAAATATAAAGTAAATGCGTAGGAAGTAGGGCGGATATTGCTGAGCTATCACCTTGTCTCCATGATCTATGGGTTTTGTGGGAAGCAGTTCGAGTCGCTTTCATTATTGCTTGGTTTGTAATGTCCCAAGCACACGTGTACTGAATCTGTTTCCATGTCAACAGGTACACCGGGGAGAGGGGACGCAGAATGAAAACCAGTCTGGTGCAGTTACATCACCTGCCACTGCTACCCTTAGGTGAGACAAGCCCTTAAACCCCCCAGCAATGTAGGGGAAATAAGAACGCCCACATTATGTGAGTCGACGGCAGTTAAGTTCGAGTCCTACTCGTGAGTGGGCAACCTCACTAGGCCCACCTGCCATGGTAAGCCTACCTCAACCATGGCAGACGTCCATACGCCATAAGACGTCCAACGATTTCTTTTTGTAATAATTCGTAGTCATTTAATGTCTCCCGAGTGTCCGCTCTCCCCACGTGTAATTATTGTATTAGTTAAAAGTTAATTCCATTGTATTTGACTGATGATATCATTTAAGAGCCAGTGAGAAACTTATGATTCTTCTGTTATGTAATCTCAAGATTTAAAGTTCTAGTACACTTGCTTTGAAGATGATTTATGCTCATTTTTGCTGTGAAAATTAACCTAGACAATAAATCCTCTTACGATGTAACAGTCGTCTAATTCACTGTCTCTAATCATCTATTATTATGTAATTAACCCCTGCCATGTAACATCCATGAGCCAGCACCAAAGTAACAATACAAGAAATAAAGAACACATTAAAAGGCATGAAAAGAGGTAAAGCAGCAGAAGATGGCCTGACAATTGATTTAATTATAGATGGAGATTTCATAGTACTGTAGTAAAACTTGTTAAACTTTACACAAAATGTATGCAAGAATGCTCTATTGCTACACCATGGAAGCATCTTATCATTACACAAATTTGCAAAAAAGGAGCCATAAAAAAAACAAAAATTTGCTACCCAAAGAGTTTGAGCTGAATAGAAAGACAGCTAGACTTTAATCAACCAAGGGAACGGACAGGCTTAAGAAGTGGGTATTCAACAACTGACCATATCCATGTAATTAACCAGCTAATTGAAAAATCAACAAAGTATGACAGACTACTATATATGGCATTTATAGACAATGCAAAAGCTTCTGAATCTGTCAAAACTTCAGCAGTAATGAAAACCCTTCAAAGACAATGCAAAGATCAGTCTTAGGTTAAAACACTTGAAGACATCTATACGGGAAGTATGGTAATCCTAAACCTACATAAAGATAGTGAGAACATTCTGATTACGAAAATGTTAGACAGGGAGATACCATCGCTTCTAAATTATTTACAGCATGCCTAGAAGTTTTAAAAATTTAGATTGGAAAATGAAGGCATTAACATTAATGAGGAATACCTTAACAACTTGAAAGATTTACATATGACATAGTTATGTTTAGTGAATAATGGAAGGAAATATGAAAAATGATAGATTTGAATAAGTAAATGAATATGAGTGAAACTAAGATAATGTTAAAAAAATAGAGACAGCAAATTTTTTTTAATGAATATGCATACTTATGACAGACAGTGTTTTCCCAGGGCATGAGACCAAAATTAAAAGTAGGATAAGCATGGAATCATGAAAATTGAAATACCAATTTCTCTAAAAAGAAAAGTATTTAATAAGATGGTCCTACCAGTGTCATTTTTTTGCATAAGAAACTTGGAGCCTTACTAAAGACTTAGAACTTAAGCTAGTTACAATTCAAAGAGTTATGGAAAGGAAATGGACATGGGCAGGATATATTAGTGAGAATGGACAGATAATAGAGGGACATCAAGAATAACAGATTGGGCCCCAACAGATTACAAAAGAAGCAGAGGGAGGAAGAGAAGATGATGGACTGACAATCTAAAAAAATTTGCAGGTAAAACATGGGAGAGAAAGACCATATCTGAAGCCTTTGCTCTGTAGTGGATTAGTAATGGATGATGATGAAGACTTTCAAACTACACTATGAGCATTGGTTACTGAAACGTGAAAGTGATTGTAGTTCCCTGTGTCAAAATGATGGCCTACCTTTGTTGGTGAAAATGGCTTATGGGGCACTGCTGGAATGCCAATATATGGGGGTATAGGAAGTAAAACAAAATCCTGAACAAATTCACTGAGCTTCGTATGGTAATGGAGAATGCATATACAAAATATTTTGTCAAAATTCCTCCTACTTTCATAGTTACAAGGTAATTAGTAAAAGAAACTCAATAAACCAAAAAACATTGTTCCCTACAAGAAATTGCAGTATTTCTTCTGTTAGCGTAAATTTTGATAATTATTACATTCTAATGTAAAAGAAATTGTGAACAATGACATCTGTATAGCTTCCATGAATCACAAAACGATATATTACATGGTAAATTACACCCTTCGCCCTTCAGTCCTACCACAAACCTCATAGAGAGTACATGTCTGAGTTTGACCTCTTACATTCACCCATTTTTACATTTGTTTTTCTCGTTTTCAGCAAGAATTTTATCATTTCAAATGGGAAAAGAGAATATCAACATCTTGCTAACATAAAAAAGAAGAAAATTTGCTCTATTAATAGTTCAGAAGAGGGTATTATCGGTAGTGACGTAGAGGAAGAGAGAGAGAGAGAGAGTGGTGTGGATGGAGGAGTGGCCACCTTGCCTGACAGGAGCCAAAAGAAGCAAGATATTGAGCAAAAGGATCTTCATTTATGATTAAATCACTTTTTTTTTGTTTATCAATATCCAAAAAAGAACATAAAATTCATAATAATCAGGATTCATTAATATTAACTTTGAACGCTCATATCTCAAAACTATACTTATTGACCTTCATATTCTATCTTCTCCCTTAGATTTAAAGATATATCATTCAAATTTTCTATATAATTTAGAAAGACATAAAACAATCAAATGTTGCCCTCTTTTCCAATTTGTTTCTATATTTTTTCTTTAATTTTTTCATCCAATTTTTAGGGTTTATTTTTTTTACCATAGTAAGAAATTCCTATCTAGCAAAAAAAATGACGTTAGAAAAAACTCTTCAGTTTTTGGTGGTCTAAACCAGGTCTATATAGGGTAGTAATCTCAGGTCTTCATGTTAATTATCAAGAGAGAAGATAGAATTTGAAAAATGGTATTTTTATTATAAAATAAATTTTTTAATACACTTACCTGGTAGTTACATATATATAGCTTAATCCCGCGTTTCGTCGCGCGCACGGCAGAAATTCAAATTTCGTGGCAATCGCCGCCAGGTGAGTAGGTGGTCATACATGAGCGCCATCTCTCATAGGTAACTGGAACCATTCCCAACATTCCTCAGAAATTCCATGCCCCTGTTTTCAGATGGGAGGAGGGAGGGCCCTTTTATATATGTAACTACCAGGTAAGTATATTTAAAAATTTATTTAATAATAAAAATACCATTTTTAAATATGTAACTTCCCTGGTAGTTACATATATATAATTGATTGACACCATTGGTGGCGGGTAGAAAACCTCATCATATCGGGAATTCGTATAATTATTAATAGCTACAAATTAGTAGTACCAATAATCTGGTTCTTACCTGATAAGGAAGCTGGCTTCATAGTTATCCTGCCTCATTCGCCTGCATTCCTTAAGAGACTCAGCAATCCATCCAGGGGGCTGTAAAAGTCTCTGTGGGGCTGCCACAAGGACCTCAACCTTAGCGTGGCTAGACCTCCACCCTTGCTAACCTGGCATAGCCATGGATAATGATTCTGACCATCTACTCCAAAACTAAAAACACACACCATAAAAAACTAACTTGACTTACATCCCAGACTGTGGAAGGCTGCAACAACCTTCACAGAAAACCTGTGAACACAAGTACAAGAAAAAAGGCAAGGGTTTATATTAAAAAAGGTTATAGGGAAGAGGCAGTAGACCCTTCTCCAACTACGACGCCGGAGGTAACATACGGACCCAGGGAACAACAATCCTCCTATTGGGACTGGACATCTTTGGGATAACAGTCTGCGAAGATTGATTTACTTCGCCAGAAAGTAGCCTCCATAATTGACTTCATTGACCTATTGTGCTTGTAAGCCATAGAAGTTGCTACAGCTCTAACCTCATGAGGTTTTACCTTAAGGATTGGGAAACTTCTTTCCTCACAATTTTGGTGAGTTTCCCTTATCAAATCCTTAATAAAAAAAAAGCCAGGGCATTCTTTGATAAAGGCAAAGAGGGCTTTTTGACTAAGCCCCAGAGGTTGTCTGCTTGTCCTCTCAGGTTTTTGGATGCGTGCAGATAAAATTTCAGAGCTCTCACTGGACAAAGGCCTCTCTCCTTCTCCCGTCCAACTAAGTGAGATAGCCCTGGGATGGTAAAAGATCTTGGCCAAGGTCGAGAAGGATTCTCGTTTTTGGCGTAAAAGCCTAGCTGAAGGGAGCAAACTGCATTGTCTCCATTAAGCCCACCTTCTTACTGATGGCTTGTAACTCTCTACTCTTTTGGCTGTAGCCAATGCAACTAGGAATAGAGTCTTTTTGGTAAGATCCTTCCAAGAAGCCTTGTCCAAGGGTTCAAACCTACTTGATGTCAAAAAGGCCAGGACTACATCCAGGTTCCAAGAGGGGGTTGGATTGACCTTTCTCTTAGTGGTCTCGAAAGATCTAATGAGATCTGAGAAATCCTTGTTACCTGACACGTCAATGTGTCTGTGACGAAAGACGGAGGCTAGCATGCTGTGGTAACCCTTGATGGTAGGCACAGCCAGCTTCTCTTTTGTTTGCAGATACAACAGAAAATCTGCTATTTGGGCTATAGAGGTACTGGTAGAGGAAAGTCTATTAGTCCCACACCATACTCTAAACATGTCCCACTTAGATTGGTAAACTCTAATAGTGGATGACCTTCTAGCTCTCGCGATAGCTCGTGCAGCTTCCCTTGAAAAGCCCTTCGCTCTTGCCAGCTTTTCGATAGTCGAAAGGCAGTCAGATTGAGAGCAGGGAGATTCTGATGGTACCTCTCTATGTGTGGCTGTTTGAGTAGATCGCTCCGAGATGGTAACGTTCTGGGGGTATCTACCAGCCACTCCATCACTTCTGCAACCCAAGGTCTCATGGGCCAAAACAGAGCTATCAGGGTCGTGCGGGCATTTTGCGATTCCCTGAACTTTTTCAGGACTCTGTCCAGGATCTTGAATGGTGGAAAAGCATACACGTTTAGTCCCTCCCAGTCCAAGAGAAAAGCGTCCACTGCAGCTGCTTCCTGGTCTGGGACTGGAGAGCAATACATTGGTAACCTCTTTGTCATCTGTGTAGCGAAGAGGTCTATCGAGGGTTGACCCCACAACATCCAAAGGCTGGTGCACACCTTGTGATGTAGGGTCCACTCTGTAGTTAGAACTTGTCTTCCTCTGCTGAGAAGGTCCGCCCTGACGTTCTTTTCCCCTTTCTATGAAGCGAGTTATCAGGGTTATGTCCCTCGCTTTCGCCCACAGTAGTAGATCTCTCGCAGCCTCGTAAAGTGAATCTGAACGAGTGCCTCCCTGCTTCTTGATATAAGCCAACGCAGTGGTGTTGTCTGCGTTGATCTGCACTAATTTTCCTTGGACTTCCTTCTGAAAGTGTATTCTGCTAGGTGAATGGCCCCTAGCTCCTTGATATTTATGTGCCATTCTCTCTACCCACAGACCCAATATCTCGGCCTTCCCCAGTGTTGCACCCCACCCCATGTCTGAAGCGTCGGAATACAACACTAGGTCGGGGTTCCTCTGATAAAGTTCGAGGCCTTCCTGGAGTTTGTTGGCATCGTCCCACCAACTCAAGTGGTTCCTGATCCCCAGAGGAATCGGAATCCACTTTTCTAGACTTTGACCTCTCATCCAAAACTTTGCAAGATGAAATTGAAGAGGTCGTAAATGAAGTCTTCCCAGGGGAACGAACTGTTCGATCAATGAGAGGGTGCCCAGGAGACTCATCCATTCTCTCACCGAGCAGGACCGCATGTCTAGGAAATGTCGAACCTCTACTAAGCAATCTACAATGTGTTTTGGGGCTGGAAAAGCCCAAAAAACCACTGAGTGAATTCTCATCCCCAGATAAATGATGTTCTGCAAGGGTGTCAGTTGAGATTTGGCCAGGTTCACCATCAGACCTAACTGTTGCGTCAAGGACATTGTAATTTGAAGAGCCTCCAGACACTTTTGTTGTGAGCTTGCTCTGAGTAGCCAGTTGTCCAGGTACTGTACATAGATATCCGTAGTCCCTTTAGGTGTAGCCAGCGAGCCACGTTGGCAAGAACTCGGGAAAATACGTAGGGAGCCATGCTCAGTCCAAAACAGAGTGCTTTGAACTGATAAGTAGTTTTGAGGAACACGAATCTTAGAAATTTTCTGTGGTTCGGGAGTATCGGGATGTGGAAATACGTGTCCTGCAGATCCAACGACACTATCCAGTCTCCCTGTCTGGTGCCTGCTAGGACTGACGCAGAACTTTCCATGACAAATTTTACTTTGCTGACGAACTTGTTCAAGGGACTGACGTCCAGAACAGGTCTCCATCCCCACGAGTTCTTCGGAACTAGAAAAAGTCTGATGTAAAACCCCTCCGAAGAGGTGTCCTCTACTACTTCTATGGCTGATTTCGACAGCATTAGGTTGACTTGCTCTTGAAGAGGAGCTGCCTTGTTCCCTGAGTAGGTTGCTGTCAACTCTAAGGGTTTCGACGACATGGGAGGCATTCTCAGGAAGGGGATCTTGTATCCCTCCTTCAGGATATCGATTGTCCAGACGTCCGGCCCCCTTGGGTTCCACTCTTGCCAAAAGTGGGATAACCTGGCTCCCACTAGTGTCTGGAGGTTGCAGGGCTCACTTCTTTGATTTGGGTTGCTGTCTTGAGAATCTGCGAGGTTGTCCTCCAGCAGCAATTCTCTGAGTTCCCCTCGAAGGGGCTCTCCCACGAAAGGGCTGGTGAGTGGGAGGAGCTTCCTTTTGCTTCCTTACTAAAAAGCTAGCTGGGAGGACTTTCTTGGCAGTCCTAGAGATAAGCTCCTGCGTAGCCTGTTGTGCAAGAGCTGCCAACAAATATTTCACTAAATCAGGAGGGAAGAGATGGTTACCCAAAGGAGCAAATAAAAGTTCTGATCTCTGAGCAAGGGTCAAACCTGAAGATAGAAAGGAACATAGCATAGCCCTCTTTTTAAGAACTCCTGCCGTGAAAAGGGCGGAGAGTTCGACGGACCCATCCCTCACGGCCTTATCAAAACAGGCAATCAGATGCATCTGAATCTCGTTCTTTGGGTCTGTGGCCTCAGCTAGGGCTCCGAGAGTCCAGTCCATAAGGCTGAAGACTTCTATAGTCCTAAAAATGCCCTTCAGCAAGTGGTCCATCTCAGAAGTGGACCACATAATCTTAGACTTGCTCATAGCTGACCTGCGTGAGGCGTCAACAAGTCTGGAGAAGTCTCCCTGGGAGGAGGCAGGAACTCCCAAACCGAGAACCTCCCCAGTCTCATACCATACACTAGATCTGGAGGCCAGTCTAGTAAGGGGAAAGGAAAAGGAGACCTTCCCTAGATCCTTTCTCTTGGAAGTCCATTGACTGAGAGTTGAGAAAGCTCTCTTAACCGATCTGGCTAGAACCATTTTCTTGAAAGAGGATGGTTTTCGGGGTCTGCCCTTCAAAAACTGGGAGGGCGGGCTCTGAGGCATAGGCTGAGTAAAGTCCTTTGGATACAATGTTGTCAGAACAGCCAGTAATTTTTAAGATCAGCTGCATGCAGCGTATCCTGGGATTCCTCCTCTGAAACTTTGGCTAAGGGAATATCGATCTCCTGAGTCGAATGGGTAGGAGACAAAACCACCTCATCCTGTCGATTCTCGTCTTCCAGAAAAAACTCATCATGCTGTGATGGAATATCAGGAGAGATTCCAGCCAGTTGCGAGGAAGTGTCACGCTTGCGTGTGTCTTGCCAAACTCCCGCATGTCTCAAGGGAGAGTCATGATCAAGTGCTTCCAGCATAATTCCATCATGCTGCAAGGAAGCGTGAACATTGCAAACCGCGTGCTGCGAGGAAAAGTCCAGCTCGCGTGCGTCCAGCGTGCGTCCCGCATGCTGTATGTTTAAAGCCTGACGCGAGGAAGCGTTAACTGCGCGTCCAGCATGTCGCGAAGGAGAGACAACTGCTTGTCTATCATGCTGCGGGGACAAGTCCTGATTGCATGCGACGCATGCGTCCAGCCTGATGCATGTGTCCAGTTTGCTGCATGCTTCCAGCGTGCTGCATGCGTCCAGCATACCGCGAGGGAGCATCCAGAACCTTGTCGCTTCCCGTAATGCGTCCCGATCGCTGCGAGGGAGCGTTGCTGAGCGCAGGAATAACTCGCTGGCTGATAGCGCCTTGGTTAGCGACAGCATCTTTCCTTGGTCCATTGATGTCCTTTGGTTCTTTTTTACGAGACTCCTCTGTTTGTGAATTGTATGCATCAAACAGTGACGTAATAGACCTTTTCAGCTCTGACAGATCTGACACTTGCGGCGCTTCCAGACTGCTGCGAGGGGGCGTCGCGATTCTTATCGCTAGCTGAACTGCATTCCGATCGCTGTAAGGAAGCGTCAAACGTTGTCGACTGGCCACCAGGAGGAGAAAGTCCTTGCGACATTTCCCAATCTGGGGAAGGGTGAGAAGCGTGCACAGAAGTAATATGAGCACCCTCTTCCTCCGACGAACTATGTGCCTTCCGCGACTGTTTAGGTGCAGGCACGTCGTCTTCTAACGAAAGAAAAACTTCCGGCGAGCTCCAGTTACTGCAGGATGGCTGCTGTAACTTAGCAGGAGACATACGTCTCTTGAGCGGCCTTGAAAGAAGCGGTTGACGCCAACCACGTCTAGGTTTTATGTCATCCGACGAGGACGAACACTTTCTTACCTCGCCTTTCCTGCGGTTAGGGGGAGCGTCCTGAGAAGCGTCAACAGAATCGCTCGAGGGGATGTCCGTTCGCTGATCAAGGTCTGACATATCCTTTCGCCTTTCGACATTCCTTCTCCCAGGGGTTGGGGAGCATGGAAGAGGTCCCGGGCTAGGATTATGACGGACACGAACGGACACACCCTCCACTTCACTATCACTATTCACAAACTTGCTTTGCAAGCCACGCACTTCCCCCCACATAACTTCTTTTTCCGAAGTCAGGGATTGAACCTGTGCACCTAAGGCTGAAATTGCAGTCAACACATCCTTTAAAGAAGGCTCACTTACCTCGGACACCATAGCGGGGTCTGGGACTACTCCCTTAGGATCAGGAATAGGAATATTAGTATGAAGTACATTAGAAGGAATATGACTATCAGACGATCTATTTGAAAGAACACTGGTCGATCTAGCTCTTCTAAGCCTATCCTTCTCTAGTCGCTTAACATAGCGATCAAACTCCTTCCACTCTCTATCAGATAAGGACTGACATTCAATGCATCAGTTACTAAAAGTACATACATGCCCTCTGCAACCATACATATTGAGTGAGGATCAACAGAGGCCTTAGGCATACGAGTCTTGCATCCTCTAACACACCTTCTTATTACAGAATCAGCCATTTTGTAATCAGAAAAAAGTCCAGGTAAAAAAACCAACAAAGTCTATCTAAATTGAGTGAAAAGTCAAAGGGATATCTAAATACAAGCAGCGAAAGCCATCAACAATATTCAAACAAAAGGTACTTCACCAAATTGTAGATAAAGTAATATCAGCGAAACAAATTTCCTAAGTACAGTATTGACTCAATCAACGGCAGGGAATTTCTGAGGAATGTTGGGAATAGTTCCAGTTACCTATGAGAGATGGCGCTTATGTATGACCACCTACTCACCTGGCGGCGATAGTCACGAAATTTGAATTTCTGTCGTGCGCGTGACGAAACGCGGGATTAAGCTATATATATGTAACTACCAGGGAAGTTACATATTTAAAAACACTAATTTTCAGGATAATTTGACCTGGCGTCGCAAAACCGAAGGCCAGAGGCAAAAATCCTATGCAGTTTGGAGATGTCATAAGTCACCTTATTAAGTGGTATGAATGTCATAGTCCTGTCCTTGAAAAGTGGCAATAGCTGGCTGGCCCTCTTAAAGCAAAAGGTGTGGATGGATCTCATTAAATGCTCAAAATAGAAGCTGTAGGCTTTCTTAGTGAATTCAAAGTACTGCAATTTGGTGCCATACTTGTGTTATTATTATTACTTGCTAAGCTACAAGCCTAGTTGGAAGAGCGGGATGCTATAAGCCCAAGGGCTCCAACAGGGAAAATAGTCTAGTGAGGAAAGGGAATAAGGAAAAACTACATGAGAAGTTTAAGAACAATAACAACATTAAAATAAATTTTTCATATACTAACTATAAAAACTTGAAAAATAACAAGAGGATAAAAAGTTCAAAATAACGAGAGGAAGAGAAACAAGATAGAATAGGGTGTCCGAGTATACCCTCAAGCAAGATCTCTAAGCCAAGTGTGTGGAAAACCATGGTACAGAGGCTATGGCTCTACCCAAGACTAGAGAACAATGGTTTGATTTTGGGGTGTCCTTCTCCTAGAAGAGCTGCTTACCACAGCTAGACAGTCTCCTACCCTTACCAAGAGGAAAGTAGCCACTGTACAATTAAAATGCAGTAGTTAACCTCTTGAGAGAAGATGAATTGTTTGGTAATTTCAGTCATGTCAAGTGTATGAAGAAAGAGGAGAATGTGGAAAGAATAGGCCAGACTATTGTGTGTGTGTGATGGCAAAGATGAAATGAGCCGTAATCAGAGAGAGGGATCCAATCTAGTACTATCTGGCCAGTCAAAGGACCCAATAACTCTCTAGCAGTAGTATCTCAACTGGTGGCTGGTGCCTTGGCCAACCTACTACCTATCCTCCACTTACGCAAATGTGAATAAAAATGGAGCTATAATGAAAATTCACAACGATCAAAGCTGCAAAGAGCACATGCTCTTGAGGTCTTCAATATCATGAAACTCAAGCTAGGGCTTTTTAGCAGCTTTATTCGGGGAACAGACAGCTGGGTGCCACATGGAAGTCAATTGGTGTGACATATTGGGAAAAGTAGTTGTTTTTAATTCTGAGATTAAGAAACTTGTGGTGTCAAGGTAACATGATTTATGGTAGAATTCATAGAAATAATGCAAGTCTGATATATTGAGAATGACTTCATCTCATTTGGATGACAAAACGTAAGAGCTAATGCATAGCCTAAGTAATTTTGGAAATTATATGAAAATGCAGTAAATACCTGAAGTTTCCACAGCTGCTTTGTGTATGACTGGAAATATGAACAATAAACTTTACTCATGGTTTCCACATATTCATCATGAATTTCAGCTGCTATCCTTCTAGCATGTAGGAGAAGAAATTCAAAGAAGAACCTGAAGGAGTAATAAATTCTATATAAAAATTTTGTTTGCATAAGATCCAAATAAAAAGAGCCTAAAAATTCAATATAAGAACTGAAAATTCAATACTAAGTTTATGAAATACAACACTGAAATTAAAAAGTCAGTTTTCAGTCATACCTAGAAGTCTTCTATTTTTACATGATAAATATAAAGTAATTTGTATTATTCCTAATGATACAAACTTTGAGTTCTTTACAGGGGAATATAATTTCAGCAAAGCTGGAACACTAGCCATAAGACTTTTAGCAAGGTATAACTACCTCACTGCTAGTTAGTGGGTGGTAGGGGGTAGTACTGGCTACCCTGCTCACACACACACATACCTGTGTTGTGTCATCCCTTTTGGTTGCAGGCAGGACTTGCAGGGTATAGGTGATGGCGCATAAAATTTCTATAAAGAGCTCAAGGTTTGTATCGCTAGGAAAAATACAAATGACTTTAAACTTGTCATTTGTTCTGACACTAAATACAAACCCTTTTACTCTTTATTAGGGAAGACTCACCCCTAAAGAGGGTGGAAGTTCTAACCAACTACTGTACCTGTCTTTAGACCATGGGTTTTCCTCCCTTTGTGCTACGCACTTATAAGGGGAGAAACCTTGAAACCTCACTAAAACTTACGTGTATTAGCCCGCTTTAGTGGTCTGAGCAATCTGTGTGATTGAGTGATACTAGCGGTGTGACTAGCCTAGCTAGAAATTTGCAGAAACGTAAGAATCTTTGCACCAACCATAGATGTTATTCAATCCCACCTCACCAGTGGTTATAGGGATGCAACAAGTATACAGTGAACCCTCGCTACTTCGCGGTTCGACAATCGCGGATTCACCACTTCGCGGGGTTTTCCCATAACCCATATATATATACATATCGCGGATTTTCCGGAAAATTCGAAAATACCGCGAAATCTGAAGACAACCAAATACGATATTTTGTTACCTGTAATTCCATTAAAACTGTAATTAGTAATATCTGCTCTTACTGATTGTTCATTGCATTACATATGATATATAATTCAGCACAGAAAGAAATAAAACACGAAAAGAGAATGTGATCATACGATAATTCAGTACGTAGTAAAATTAAATCGAACATGAAACGCAAATCAGATGCAGTCATACCATATTAGAATGGTGTGTACTGTAATGGATGTGCTTCTTTTCCATGAATCTTTTGTATGTATACGTACGTAGTACAGTACTGCATCCAATAATATTCTTTGTTGCAAAAATCACATTTCGAATACTGTAAGCGTACGAGAGAGAGAGAGAGAGAGAGAGAGAGAGAGAGAGAGAGAGAGAGAGAGAGAGAGAGAGAGAGAGAGAGAGAGAGAGAGAGAGAGAGAGAGGCGTAAAATAGCGTACGTAAATTTTTATTATTATTGTTATTATTATTATTATTGTTGTTGTTGTTAATAAAATTATTATTGTTATTATTATTATCATTATTATTATTATTATTACTGTACAGTATTATTATCATTATTTATTATTATTACGGTATTGTACTTAATCTACGTACGTTCATTATGCGCGGGGCAACTTCTATGAGTAACCAACGCATCATAGTACTGTAAGACGGGTTGTGATTGGTTCAAGCGCTGATAGATGACGAATCAAAACTCAAGTTTTGTTATCTAGCCTGTGATTGGTGTTTTGCCCGCATCTTCTACCCGCAGCATCAAAGTTCTCGCGGGGCTGGATCGTTCACTTTCTCTTTCCGCGTATTGTTGAGTAGACGTTCTTAAGTTTGTGAAGTTTAATCTGTGCTGTGTGCGACTGTTTTAAGTTGAACTTTTTGTTGAACTTTCTGTTAAATCCTACTGTACAATGGCTCCCAAGCGTTCTGCTTCTAGTAAGGCTGGTAGTGAGCCTAAACGCCACCGAAGGATGATGACGATAGCTGAGAAGGTTACGCTTCTCGACATGTTAAAAGATGGTAGAAGTTACGCGGCCGCCGGCCGCCATTTTGGCATCAACGAATCCACCGTTCGCTATATCAAAAAGGACGAGGCGAACATTAGAAAGACTGCTGCAATCACCTTTAGCAGATCAGCGAAGCGAGTCGTTACAACGCGTAATAAAACGATCGTACGCATGGAAGGTGCTTTAGCTGTGTGGATTGCCGACTGCCGGAAGAAGAACATAGCCTTGGATACGAACACCATCCAAACAAAGGCTTTGAGCTTATATGAGAATTTTGCTGCAAAGGAACCTAAAGACGACGACGGCAACCATGCTGAAGATGATGATGATGCAGATGATCCTCAACCAGGGACATCCACTGATTCCCAGCCTCAGAAACGTTTTTCCGCAAGCAAAAGATGGTTCGCGAAGTTTCAGAAACGCTTCGCCCTGAAAAGCGTTTCCCTGCATGGGGAGTCTGCTTCCGCTGACACTGCCGCTGCTGAAACTTACGTGAACCAGACTTTCAAGAACATTATCGCTGAAGGTGGATACAAGCCGGAACAAGTGTTTAATATGGATGAAACCGGCTTGTTTTGGAAGAGAATGCCGTCGCGAACTTTCCTGTTCAAAGAGGAAGCCAAAGCCTCTGGCTTTAAGGCATTCAAGGATCGCGTTACCCTCGTGATGTGTGGCAATGCTGCTGGATTTTTGTTAAAGCCGGGGCTTATTTATAAGTCGAAAAATCCTCGCGCTTTGAAAAATAAAAATAAGAATCTCCTTCCCGTGTACTGGATGCATAATCAAAAAGCATGGATTACAAAGATGCTGACCTCCAACTGGTTCCACCAGTGTTTCATCCCGCAAGTCCATGAATATCTCTTAGAGAAGGGCTTGCCATTCAAGATCCTTCTCCTTATGGATAACGCTGGTGGACACGCAACTGACCTGTCGCGTGAGGGCGTTCAGGTTGAGTTCCTGCCACCCAACACCACGTCATTAATTCAACCGATGGACCAGGGGGTTATCAGGGCGTTCAAGGCCCTCTACACGAAGAATACCTTGGCGGACCTCGTTGCGTGTGTGGATGCTGCCCAAGATGACGAGGATGAAGATTTCAACTTGAAGGCGTACTGGCGGCAGTACACCATAGCCACGTGCCTGCAGAATATTCAAAAGGCACTTCAAGAGATGAAACCTGCAACCGTGAATGCGAGCTGGAAGAAGCTGTGGCCCAATATTGTTTACGACGACAAGGGATTTACTCCGTCGGAAATCCAACACTCTGCAATACGGAAATCTGTGCAGTTGGCTGCCATAATTGGAGGTGACGGGTTTGGCGACATGACGACTGAAGACGTCGACGAGTTGTTGGACTGCCATTCCCAGCCCCTAAATGACGCAGACCTCGAAGACCTGACGAAATCGGCAAGTGAGGAAGAGAGTGAGGGTACCCAGGAAGAGACCCAAGAAAATGTCGAAGAAACGGGCTTAACATTAGAACGGCTTGCCAAGTTCTGCAACCATATGAAGGAGGCGAAAGAAATGTTACAAGAGTGGGACGAGGATATGGTTCGCTCGATGCAATTCTCAAATAAGGTCGATGACATCATGACTCCCTACAAGATGCTCTTGGATCGAAAAAAGAAGCAGCGGCAACAACTTCCGATCACAATGTTCTTCCAGCCTCGCAAAAAAGAGCCAGTTCCTCCTGCTAGTACGCCTTCGGAAGAAATTGAAGAAGTTTCCCAGGAAGAAGTTGAAGAGGTGTCCCAGGAAAAGACACCTCCGTCTGAAGAGACGTAAAATACTATCATTGACTGCACAGTAGAACACATCATCAGCTTCATCATCATCATTTCTACTGTGCAGCAAATTCATCGCCATCACCATTCAAGTTTTTCTTCAACTTCTTTCGTGGTGAGTACAGTAACAATCTTTATTTTTTACTTTAACCTGTTTTATAGTTTAGTAATGTACGTACTGTATGCATTAAGTTAAAGGGAAGGTTTTAAAAGTCTACATGTTGTAACCTATCATATTTTTTTTGTTTAAAATTTACATTTACGTACGTAAAACAATCTCTCTCTCTCTCTCTCTCTCTCTCTCTCTCTCTCTCTCTCTCTCTCTCTCTCTCTCTCTCTCTCTCTCTCTCTCTCAAATTGTTTTCCTGCTTTGCTACGTACAAGTACTGTATAATTTATATTTGTAAGGTAACATATTTTGTAAATGCTTTTACTGTAAATACTGTATGTACTGTATCATTATTTATCACTATCATCATGCGCGTTAAATGCCTTGTTTGTTCTGAGCGTGGTTGTTTACTGAGCGTACACGCCGTCGTTTCAGGCGGCGTCATAAAGAAAAAGATTTCATTTGGAAGTCCTAAGAAAAATACGTAAACTAAAACATTGGTAATAAAAAAATCAACATACAGTACTGTATAATCAATATAATCGATGCAAAAACTAACCTATACATATATGTGTACACTAAATGAGTTTGTTTCTTCATTATGATCAGAGATGAACGTAAACAAAACATTGGTTGCCATTTTTTATCGTGCTTTTTAGGTGTTTAGGAAACGCATGATATAAAATCGCCTTTAATATTTGTGCCTGTTTTAGTTTAGGGTGCTGTAGTACATGCATTAAGTGTTCTGTACATTAAAGGGTGGTTTGTTAACAGTACTATGTACAAGGGAAGGTTTTAAAAGTCCGAATATACATGTTAAATAAATAGGTAAATATGCTGTCACTACTTCGCGGATTTTCACCTATCGCGCCCGCGTCTGGAACCTATCTACCGCGATAAACGAGGGTTCACTGTATACTAAACAGATGGTCTAAGACTGTGTCCTTACCTTCAGATGGAGCTGTCAAAGGGTTGTCCAGAATGTTAATCGCCCTAATTCAGGCCAAAACCCACCAGCGTGGTGTCCTTCAGCAGCGTTCTGGAACCTGTAAGCAGGTTACGTACCTTCGAACGAATCAGTGATAACACCATCGGAACCTGTCGTTCCTGCGGTTGTGCCCGAACAGAATTCCTTCGTCTTAGGTCGGATGGTGGAGAGGTGAACCTTGAGGTACTTGAAGCCTCTAACTGGATCTGGGAATGCTGGTTGAAGCTGTAGCTACCAGGTCTCTACCTGTGGGAGCTTGTGAAGTACCAATAACAGGCAGTCACACTGCCCTTACTAACTTAATGAACCAGGGTATGTCCTTGTTGAACAAAGGGATGGCTATCGAGGCCCCATGTGGGGTTCACGTTCCAGTGTCTGTCCGAGAGGTGTTTGTGGTCTGTCCTTCTGCGGGAAGAGCGTTTATGCTTACCTGGTTGTATGCGCACTGGCACGCTGTCGTGTTCCATCTTGGAGAAACGAGTTGTTGTTTGTAGGTGAACATCTGTAAATGTTAATGTTCTCGGTGATCTCACTCGCTTATCCTTGCGGATAAGGAGTTGCAAGGAGGAACTCTCCCAAACGTGATCCCAGGCTGTTGCGTAGCTGCGTGGTCACATACAGGTGAGTGGTCGCGTAATACTATGTGATCGCGTACTCTTGCGTGGTCCCGTACTGCTGCGTAGTCGCGAACTGCTGCATGGTCACGTACTGCTACGTGGTCGCATACTACTGCGAGGTCACGTACTACTGCGTGTTTACGTAGTGCTGTGTGGTCACATACTGCTGCGTGGTCATGTAGTATACTGCTGCGTGGTCATGTACTATACTGCTGCGTGGTCGCGTACTGCTGCGTGGTCGCGTACTGCTGCGTGGTTGCAAATCGCAGCGTGATCGCGTAATGTTACGTGGTCGGGGGACGCTACTCTGCTACATACTGCTGCATTTCTGGATGCTGCTGAGTGGTCATGAGCTGAGGCGCTATCACGAACTGAACTGATGCCGCGAGCTGAAGTGTTACCACGATCGCTAGGTGAAGTGCAGTCACGAGCTGAGGGGAGGTCACGAGTTGAAGAGTCAACACGAGCTGGAACCTGGTCTTGAGTTTGCTACCTGGTCGCAAACTGGAACCTAGTTGAGAGCTGGACCTTGGTCACGAGTTGGAAACCTGAACTGTCTAGACATTGATGGGTATGTCGGACAATGCTTGAGCGATCGCACTGGATCACGTCAGTCGTTCCAGTTGTTTCTACTGTTGGTGTTGCGAGATGGTGGCGGCTATCGCTGGTCGTAGTTGGCAGGAACTCTGGTAACAAGTTGACCGCTGATGTTGTAATGGTTTGAGGACTGTGGCCAGGTGTAGCACGGGGACTGCCTAGTATGCGAATGTCAACCACACACTAACGTTCACAACACAAAGATAAAACGGTGGAATACCCAAAAAATCTGAGTAAAAGGTAAACAGTCAAGAGAACTGGGCACTGGGCCCCACCTCTTGATTTTTTATACTGGGCAAGGGGATCAAGCTAGAGCCTCAAATATGACAAATTCGTAGATAATTTGTATTTTTCCTAACGATACAAACTTTTGGCTATTTATTAGGGCTTATTACTATTAGCGAAGCTGAAAGGACGAACCATTAAAATTTTAGCAAAGGTTAACTACTCGTTCCGCTAATTAGCGGGGATAGGGAGTAGCTTGCTACTGCTCCCACTCACACACCGGTGATTTAGCTCACTTTGCTTGGAGGTAGGACTTCAAGGGGGATAGGGCTGGCAGGTAAGTTTGTATAAACAGCTAAAGGTTTGTATCGTTGGAAAAAATACAAATTATCTACGAATTTGTCATTTGTTTCATAACTGGAATACAAACCTATGCTCTTTATTATGGTGACTCACACATCAGGCGGATGGATGTACCTGCCAAACTGGCTTTTTGCTTTACTCGGGGGCTCCTTACTTTGAATAGGTTTGTACCAAAAATAAGGAGTCCCTGCACCTCGCTAAACCTTGTTACTCAAGGTCCACTGCCTACGCAAGCACGCAAGCTGTGTTGAAATGATTAGAAGTGTGACAGTCCAGATAAAAGTTATTCTGAGTCTGTAGGAAAAAACTGTTGTAACCAGGACTTTCCAAATACCACCTCGCCAGGGTATGGGGATGCAACAATATTAGCTTAATACTAGGAACACAAGGAAGCATGGTTTACAGGCGGTGCTTCAAGGTCAGCTTGTGCAGAGAACCCAGGATGCTGCTTTCCCCAAGAGAGGGGAGGATGAAGAAAAGAATAAGAGCCAGTCAAACATTTCATTCACACAGACTAAAACCAGGTAACAGAGCCCTCAACCTTCTGCTACTTGTCTTATAATGAGCTTGAGGTATTACATCAGCTGTTGTGCAGCTACCACAGGACCGATAGAGAACGTATCGAGCCTCCTTTGGGTATATGTCTTGCAGATAGTGGACTGTGAACCCATTCTGACATTTCCATACCCCAAGCTGTAGAACCTGTGTCACAGAGAAGTTTTTCTTGAATGCCAGAGACGTAGCTATGCCCTGACATCGTGGGCTCTGATTCAGGGCATGATCTATGACCTTGCGAATCCAGGTAGAGATGGTGTTTTTTGTGACCCTCTTCTTGTTCCTCCTGCTGACAAAAAGTGCAGACACACGGGGACGGGCTACGGCTGTTCTCTTGAGGTACAGCCTCAAACTTCTCACTGGGCAGAGTAACAGATGATCAGGCTCAAAATCCGGAAGGGGTCAAATCAGGGATCCGCCACTCCCGGATTCTGAGTCTTGGCTACAAACTCAGGGATGAAGCCGAATGTTACCTCTCCCCATCCCCTTGAATGGGCAATGTCGTATGAGAGACCATGAAGTTCACTGACTCACTTGGCCGAAGCCAAAGCTAGTAGGAACACTGTCTTCCAAGTGAGGTGGCGATCTCTTGCCTGGTGTAATGGTTCATAAGGTCTCTTTAGAGACCTGAGAACTCGAACCATGTTCCACGGGGGAGGTCTCACTTCAGACTGAGGACAGGTAAGTTTGTAACTCCGTATGAGTGAGGAAAGTTCTAGCGATGAAATATTCATTCCGTTTAATCTAAGGGCGAGGCTTAAGACTGAGTGATAGCCTTTAACCACCGAGACTGAAAGGTGTATTTCCTCACGCAAATACACGAGGAACTCCGCTATAACTGGAATAGTGGCATCGAGAGGAGAGATACCCCTTCCACAACACCAACTACAGAGGACTTTCCACTTTGCCTGGTAGACTGCTGCTGATGATTTCCACAGGTATCCAGATATCCTGCACACAACTTGTTGGAAAAATCCTCTCTGAGTGAGGAGATGCTGTATAGTCTCCAGGCGTGAAGTTGTAACCAAGCTACGGCTTTGTGGAAGAAGTTGGCATGTGGTTGTTTGACTAGATCGTGTTGTGAAGGGAGTTCTCTTGGAGACTCCGCCAGGAGTTGCAGACGGTCCGGAATCCATTCCGCATGATGCCATAGTGGAACTATGAGAGTCATTGAGAGGTTGACCGTTGTTCTGTCCTTGATGAGTACCCTCCTCATCAGGCAGAACGGGGCAAAGGCGTAAACGTTGATGTTGTCCCACCATTGTTGGAATGCATCTTGCCAGAGAGCCTTGGGGTCTGGGAATGGGGAGCAGAACAATGGGAGTCTGAAGTTCAGGGCCGTTACAAAGAGATCCACAGTTGGAGAACCTCACAAAGTGAGGACTCTGTTGGCTACTAGATGATCCCAA
Organism: Palaemon carinicauda; assembly: GCF_036898095.1. Taxonomy (NCBI): domain Eukaryota; kingdom Metazoa; phylum Arthropoda; class Malacostraca; order Decapoda; family Palaemonidae; genus Palaemon; species Palaemon carinicauda. Next base: position 31,566,006 of record NC_090746.1, on the reverse strand, counting down.
AACCACTCGGTACTCGCTATCTGCAATGCTCTGCTCAGATTGTCGGTGAGCACATTCCTTTTGCCTGGAATGAACTGTGCCGATAGTGGTATCGAGTGAATCTCGGCCCATCTCAGTATCTCTACTGCTAGATGGGATAGGGGCTACGAAAAGGTACCTCCTTGTTTGTTGATGTAAGCCACTACTGAGGTGTTGCCACTCATCACCACCATTGAGTGGCCTGCCAGGAATTGGTGGAACTGTTGAAGGGCCAGAAAGACGGACTTCATCTCTAAGAGATTTATGTGGAGGTACTCTTCTGACTCTGACTAGAGGCCTGAGGTCATGAGATGCCGCATGTGGGCCCCCAACCCTTTTTTTTTGAAGTGTCTGAGAACAGCATCAAATCTGAGGTGAGGACGAGAAGATCCACTCCCTTTCATAGGTTCTCGTCTGATATCCACCGGTATTTGAGTCGCCACTGAAGAGATTGAATCCTGAGGCTACTGTTGGGAACTAGACGGGCCAGAGATGAAAGGTGTCCGAGAAGACATAGACATGTCTGGGCTGAAAATTCTTCTCGTCTGAGAAAGGGTCTTGCAACCTTTCTCAGCCTCTTTATCCTGTCATCTGATGGGAAGGCTTTGTGGAGATTAGTGTCTAATACTGTATTATGACTAGGTATACTATTCTCTGCATAGGAAGCAGGGAAGACTTCTCGAGGTTTACCATGATCCCCAGATCTTGGCAAAACCACAAAAGTTTGTCTCAGTGTTGAAGAAGGGTTGACACCAAGTCCGCTGATTAGCCAGTCGTGCAGATAACGGAGGAGATGGATCCCAATCCTGTGTGCCCAAAATGATACTAGGGTGAACACTCTGGTGAAGACTTGAGGTGCTGTGAAAAGACCAAAGTACAGCACTTTGAACTGGTATCTCCCGTTGTCTAGGCTGAATCGTAAGTACTGTACTTCCTTGAAGATAAATGGATTGGGATCTGGAAGTACGCGTCCTTTAGGTCCAGTGTGCACATGAAGTCCCTTGGTCTTACTGCTTGTCTGACTGTGTCTGCTATCTCCATGCTGAATATGTACAGTAATTAAATAGGGATAACCGGTGTGCAACTAATTAACATTAACTTAAAAAATTATGAAAATTTACTATGCCAGACAAATATCTCACTAAAGTCTCTGACTAAGTATTGCTGCTAAGAATGGTAAAATCCTCAATTTTTTTTTTTTTTAAATGCTTTGTTAATTTATGGGTGCATTTTACCACTTGTAGCATCTTATGACATGGGAAATATGGTACCTAACCTAATAGTTAATACCTGTAAATTAAGTATTGTATTTGATGGCCTATAGGACACACTTTTTTCCCAAAATTTTTAGCTGAAAAAACTGCCCTGCATCTTATACATCATAGGTAAAATTTGAAACCTACCATAGGCTCAGGCTAATCTAACCCTGATTACTTTTACCTACACTAAACTCCGTGCATCCTTATTTCATTTTTATTGCTAGTATTATTATATTATTGCTGGTGCTTTAAAAATGAATTCGTTAAAATGAAAGCAATTTAAACTGAAATGTGACTTTCATTTATAAACATCAGCTGACAAAATGTAAACATTGAGTTATAGTTGCGTTCTCAGCAATCTTACAACTTTCTTTTTCCTTTGCCTTCAATCATTGTAATGGTATCGTTAATAATGGTATTAATCAAATTTACATTAGCATAATTATTTTTCATTAAAAATCCGCCATGATTTGAATTATCCTCACTCTTTCTCCAATCAAGCACCATCTTCTCTGTCACATCATACTGTCATTAGCGGTACTTTATTGTTGAATAAACACAACCAAAATGGCTTTTCTGTTATGTGACGTGTAGAAATTTTTAGGGACATGGCAAGTAAAATATTTGTAGTAACATCTTTACTAAAAGCTCTTAGTATTGTTAGTTATAGCTTGTGTGTGTTTGTTTTTTTATTATGATCGGCAATGAAATGTCAACAAAACGACGTTTCCTATTCTAGGCAGCGTTTATTAGGAAAACTTGATATCGAATCGCTCTTATTTAAATTATTTTCAATTACTAATGATAAAGTAAGTAAACATGTTATTTTTAGTAGTAAAATAAATTTTTGAATATACTTACCCGATAATCATGTAGCTGTCAACTCCGTTGCCCGACAGAATTCTATGGAGGGATACGCCAGCTATCACAATACTAGAAGGGGGTGTACTTACCAGCGCCACCTGTGGCCAGGTACTCAAGTACTTCTTGTTGACACCTCCTCAATTATTCCTCGGTCCACTGGTTCTCTATGGGGAGGAAGGGAGGGTCGATTAAATCATGATTATCGGGTAAGTATATTCAAAAATTTATTTTACTAATAAAAATAACATTTTTCAATATTAAACTTACCCGATAATCATGTAGCTGATTCACACCCAGGGGGGGTGGGTGAAAACCAGTGTACAAGATTAAAGGATAGCTAAGTATCCCGTATTTCATATAATCAGTTATCCACAATAACAATGAAATAATAAGTACCTGGTAAGGAAGTCGACTTGAACCGTTACTCTGCCTTTAATAAGATCGTCTTCCTTACTGAGCGCAGCGTTCCTCTTGGGAGGCTGAATCAACTCAAAGGTGCTAAAGTATACAGGGCTGCAACCCATACTAAAGGACCTCATCACAACCTTTAACCTCGGCGCTTCTCAAGAAAGAATTGACCACCCGCCAAATCAACAAGGATGTGGAAGGCTTCTTAGCCGACCGTACAACCCATAAAAAGTATTCAAGAGAAAGGTTAAAAGGTTATGGGATTATGGGAATGTAGTGGCTGAGCCCTCGCCTACTACTGCATTCGTTGCTACGAATGGTCCCAGGGTGTAGCAGTACTCGTAAAGAGACTGGACATCTTTGAGATAGAATGATGCGAACACTGACTTGCTTCTCCAATAGGTTGCATCCATAACACTCTGCAGAGAATGGTTCTGTTTGAAGGCCACTGAAGTAGCCACAGCTCCCACTTCATGTGTCCTTACCTTCAGCAAAGCAAGGTCTTCTTCCTTCAGATGAGAATGTGTTTCTCTAATCAGAAGCCTGAATAGTAAGAAACTGAGTTCTTAGAACTTGGAAAAGAAGGTTTCTTGATAGCACACTATAAGGCTTCTGATTGTCCTTGTAAAGGTTAAGACCTTTTTAGATAGTACCTAAGAGCTCTAACTGGGCAAAGTACTCTCTTCAGACCATTCCCCACCAAGTTGGACAGGCTTGGGATCTCGAACGACTTAGGCCAAGGACGTGAAGGAAGCTCGTTTAGCAAAAACCGAGCTGCAAGGAACATGTAGCCGTTTCAGATGTGAAAACAATGATCCTGCTGAAGGCGTGGATCTCACTTACTCTTTTAGCTGTTGTCAAGCACACGAGGAAAAGAGTTTTTAATGTGAGGTCCTAAAAAGAGGCTGATTGGAGAGGTTCAAATCTTGATGACATAAGGAACCTTAGGACCACGTCTAGATTCCAGCCTGGAGTGGACAACCGACGTTCCTTTGAGGTCTCAAAAGACCTAGGGAGGTCCTGTAGATCTTTGTTGGTGGAAAGATCCAAGCCTCTGTGGCGGAAAACCGCTGCCAACATACTTCTGTAACCCTTGATCGTAGGAGCTGAAAGGGATCTTACTTTCCTTAGATATAACAGGAAGTCAGCAATCTGGGTTACAGTGGTACTGGTTGAGGAAACTGCATTGGTCTTGTACCAGCTACGGAAGACTTCCCCTATAGACTGATAGATACTGAGAGTGGATGTTCTCCTTGCTTTGGCAATCGCTCTGGCTGCTTCCTTCGAAAAGCCCCTAGCTCTTGAGAGTCTTTCGAAAGTCTGAAGGCAGTCAGACGAAGAGCGTGGAGGATTGGTGTACCTTCTTTACGTGAGGTAGACTTAGAAGGTTCACTCCTAGAGGAAGAGTCCTGGGAATGTCGACCAGCCATTGCAGTACCTCTAAGAACCATTCTCTCGCGGGCCAGAGCGGAGCCAACCAACGTCAGCCGTGTCCCTTTGTGAGAGGAGAACTTCTGAAGTACCCTGTTGACAATCTTGAACGGCGGGAATGCATACAGGTCGAGATGGAACCAATCCAGCAGAAAAGCATCCACGTGAACTGCTGCTGGGTCTGGAATCGGAGAACAATACAACAGGAGTCTCTAGGTTATCGAGGTAGTGAACAGATCTATGGTTGGCTGACCCCACAGGGCCCAAAGTCTGCTGCAAACATTCTTGAGAAGGGTCCACTCTGTGGGGATGACCTGACCCTTCCGTCTGAGGTGATCTGCCATGACATTCATACCGCCCTGAATGAACCTCGTTACCAGTTAGCTTTCGATCTTTAGACCAGATGAGTAGGTCCCTTGCGATCTAGAACAACTTCCACGAAAGAGTCCCTCCCTGCTTGAAGATATAAGCCAGGGCTGTGGTGTTGTCAGAGTCCACCTCCACCACTTTGTTAAGCTGGAGGGACTTGAAGTTTATCAAGGCCAGAATAACCGCCAACAACTCCTTGCAATTGATGTGAAGTGTCCTTTGCTCCTGATTCCAAGTTCCCGAGCATTCTTGTCCGTCCAAAGTCGCACCCCAGCCCGTGTCTGATGCGTCCGAGAGGAGACGGCGGTTGTGTTTCTGAACAGCCAAAGGTAGACTTCCTTGAGAAGAAAGCTGTTCTTACACCACGCGAGAGAAGACCTCCTCTCTTCGGAAACAGGACTGAGACCGTCTCTAGCGTCATGTCCTTTATCCAGTGAGCAGCTAGATGATACTGAAGGGGGGGGAGGTGGAGTCTCCCTAACACGATGAACAGGGCCAGCGATGAAAGTGTCCCTGTTAGACTCATCCACTACCTGACTGAGCATCGGTTCCTTCTCAGCATGCTCTGGATGCATTCTAGGGCTTGGAAGATCCTTGGGGCCGACGGAAAAGTCCGAAAAGCTCGACTCTGAAGATCCATACCCAAGGAGACAATGGTCTGGGATGGGACGAGCTGAGACTCCTCAAAATTGACCAGGAGGCCCAGTTCCTTGGTCAGATCCATAGTCCATTTGAAAATCTCCAGACAGCGACGACTTGTGGGAGCTCTTAAAAGCCAGTCGTCTGACGGAGCCGGACACAAGATCATGGTACTGCTGCACAGTCTGTGAACTGTCAATCATGGGCAAGCGAGGAAGTACAGTGACAACCCGAATCTGTCTAGACTGTCTGGGTCGTACAGACAAACTCCTTATCGGGTTGCTGAGGTTGCCGCACTGCGTCACAACAAGTCACTTCTGTTGGTTGTTGAACGTCTTCCCCGTGACACATTGACTCCGTAAACAAAAAATCCTCTAACAAGGACTAAGCTTGGACTGCATGTCTTGTAACACAGCTCAAGGTCTATGGGAGCAGGTGTGGTAACAGACGGGATTAGCGACTGAAGTGGAACCATTACCTTCCCTGGAAGCATGTTATGCTTAAATAAAAGTCCATAGGAGGCTATGCAGCTAAAGGCTCCCTCCAAATGACAGAGTCCTCAAGGGAATATCAGAAGGAGGGAGAAAAGAACTTTCTCATCTACAGGGACCATATCCTAGAAAAGCTAAGTTCTCTCAGTGAGGGTTCACTGGTGCAAAAGCAGCAGACTAGAAGGCAACGTTATGAAACTGCTTGACAGTCTAGTGAGTTGGCAACAACCAAAGATGTGTGACTGAGAAGCATGCGGTAAGGTATGCAGAGCATGTTGTATGCAGAGTATGCTGTATGCCGAGCATGCTGTATGTAGAGCATGTTGTATGCAGAGCATGCTGAATGCCGAGCATGCTGAATGCAGAGCATGCTGAATGCAGAGCATGCTGTGTGCAGAGCATGTTGTATGCAGAGCATGCTGTATGTAGAGCATGTTGTATGCAGAGCATGCTGAATGCAGAGCATGCTGTATGCAGAGCATGTAGTATGCAGAGCATGCTGTGAGCAGAGCATGTAAGGTAAGCAGAGCGTGTGCATGGCGTTTAACATTTCTCAGAAATTCCATGACCAGTGCTAGAGTGCTTTATGCATGCTTGCATGGGGTTTTAATATCAACATAATATATACCTTACATTCATAACTCATGATTCATATTTTTGCCATATTTTGCGATATTGTTAAAAATATATTGCCAGGAATACAAATATATTTTTATAAGTAATACAAATAACCTCCATTATCATAGGTTTGAAAATGGAGGTAAGGTATGCTGAACAGCAGAGTCAGAACGAGCTGGAACAACAATAGTTGTGGTTTCCTCTTCAAGACTCTGTTGAGGGAACACCTGAGGCTCAGTCTGCAAAGGCTGATCAGCAGAAGGTAGGCTCATGGGTGGAGGAGGCTGACTCCTGGCATGAGTGGCTGAACTCAAGGGTTGCGCTTGCTGAGTGGTTGGCGGATGCGCAGTAGCAAGTTCCTGAGGAACGAGTTGAGGTTCCTGCGGTGTGAGCTGAGAGCGAAAAGGTAGTGGCTGCGCAGAACGCAGTAAAAAACTCGCAAGTTGAGGCTCCTGAGGCGCAAGGCTAAGGTGTTGAGGTGCTTGCCTTGAGGAGGGTTGAGCTCGCTGCAGCGAGAGCTGAGGAGACTGACTCATGGACGGGAGAGGTTGTTGTACCTCAACCGAGTGTTGCATCACTGGTGGAGCAGCAAGTGGAGGTGGAGGAAGAGAGGTATAATCCTCCTGATCCCATTGTAAAAGTTGCCTTAAGGAAGGCGGAGGCTGAACACCACTGGGAACAGCAAACTCAGAACGTGGCTCAACATCGTACGCCTGGCAGGTGGAACTGCGATCAGGCGGAGCGAGCGCAGGCGGAGGGAGTGTAGGCGGAGGCGGAGGCGCAACACTCTCAGCCCGACACTCACGCATCAAGTCCGAAAGCAGTGCTTGCATGGACTGTAGTAGAGTCCACTTGGGGTCGGCAGAAACTACAGTAGGCTGAGGTAAAGCCTTAACAGTCGAGCTCTGTTGTGGCAGAACCTTACTCCTCTTAGGCGGAGTGCATTCAACTGATGACTGAGGAGAGTCAGAGCTAACCCAATGACTGCATCCGGGTTGTTGAACTCTAACTTCGTACGTCTGGCATAGGTCTGGACTTTACGTTTAAGAGGTCTTGAGACCTGAGACCAGCGTTTTCTCCCCTAAATTTCTTCTGCAGACGAGCAAAATAAGGGCTCAATCGTCTGCGGGTGGGAGTGACGGTCTCGGTAAGACACGCCCACAACCACCGAGGATACTTCTGTGCGCCGATCAAGGCCTGCTGAACCCTTCTGCCCTTCGACATTGCTTCTCCCCTGGGCTTGGGAGCTTGCAAGAGGTCCCGGACTAGGAGGACGACTGGCGCGCACAGAAGTACCCTCACGCACAACACTGAACTTTGCGCTAATCACTTATCACTTTGATTTTCTGTTTGCACTTATTTCACTGAACTCGAAACTTTAAGTGGTTTGTACCTGAAACACGCAATTCTATCCTTTCTCAAAAGTTAGTAGTTGCGAAAACAGAATTACAATGTAACAGAAAAAATCTAATGAAAGATAAATAATTCAGTGGCTGGAAAGAGACTAAACACTAGATCACTCTAGAAACGTTTACCTTCTTCCCCTAAAGAGACTAGGGAGAAGAGTAAAAACGATAACAACGTTATTCGTACGCCTGGCAGGCTTGAATGAAACGTTTATTCTCCTCTTTCTCCCTCCGTCTCTATCTCTCTCTCTCTCTCTCTCTCTCTCTTGACTTAGAACCTGAGAGAAGAGCCCAATCATATATATCGTTAAAACATATTATTGTTAAAGGAAAAAACTGAAATATTTCCCAAAATGAAAAGTTCCTTTATTAGGATCAAAACCATTAAGTTAAGAAAGAATGAACAAAACGCTAGACACGGTTACTCTTACTGCAACGTGAAACCGTGAAAACTCTTTCTCTATCGTAACGATAGAGTGCAAGTTGAACGTTCTGAACGTCAACAACTGCAGAGACAAAACAAAACGTTAGTTCAACTTTGAAAACAGTACTAGACTATCAAAGAAATTCTTTCAAAGACATTAAAATAGCATAATATGTTAACAGGTAAAACCGAAATGACGGGCTCAATGTTAATTAACTTCGGTACCAAGAAAAGACCGCCTACTATTAGGAAGGTCGAATATAAACAAATATAAAAATTAATTTTAATAAGTTTATAATAAAAGGAAGTTAATCGAAGAGGCCTATAAGAGGCGGAGAGATATAAAATAAATCTATAACTTTTGTTACAAAATTAAGAAAGAGAGTCTATACTCTCTTAGACACCAACACTTCCGTCTAAGGGAAGGGTCGGCCATTGAAAGGTGAAAGAGAGTTCATACTCTCTTCGACACCATAATTAATCAAATTAATTCCAAAAGCTAACTAAGCTAATATAGAAGTTTCCAGTAAAGCGACAGCCGAAATCAAAGAGAAATACTTCACCAAAGTCGTGAAAATACTCCAAGAACATAAGCGTATCCCAGAACGTCTTGCCGGAAGCACGACAGAGGAATAATTGAGGAGGTGTCAACAAGAAGTACTTGAGTACCTGGCCACAGGTGGCGCTGGTAAGTACACCCCCTTCTAGTATTGTGATAGCTGGCGTATCCCTCCATAGAATTCTGTCGGGCAACGGAGTTGACAGCTACATGATTATCGGGTAAGTTTAATATTGAAAATAAAATTAATAACATTATTATTTCATATCAAATACTTGGTAGGACATCTGTTGCTGGAAAAACGGATTTTGAGCGAAGCGAAAAATCTATTTTTGGGTGAGATAGCCATGTCGTCCTGATGGAAGGTTCCTATAAGTAGCTTCCAAGGGATATCTGAACTACAGTGATATTCCCAGAGAATTTACCTTTAGGTCTCCAGAATTCTAACTCCTGGAGCGAGTATCCTTAAAATTTCTCTTAAGGATATCGCATAAATCAGGGGACGTATATCTTGATACGACATATAGCAATCTTCACCCCGAATAGCGTTTTCGCCTCGAGGGGGAAGAGTGGCAAATTAGAAGGGGAGCCGTTATCAAGGTTACCCTTCCTCCCATACTACTATTGAGTATCTAGATGGCACCATATCCAAGATGGTGGTTATTCCTAGTAGCATTGAGCATGGTGCCACAGATATAGTAGTTTCGGGAGGGATCCTGCCAAGGCCTTTTCTATAGAAAAGGAGGGCGGGTCCATCAGGACGACATGGCTATCTCACCCAAAAATAGATTTTTCGCTTCGCTCAAAATCCGTTTCTTGGGCTCAAGCCATGTCGTCCTGATGGAAGTTTACAAGAGAATTACTAGAAAGTACTGTATCTGTGAATTTTCATAGGTGCCTTAACCTTGGGACAATTTTTCTATGGTTATCTGGACCATTGAGACAAATGACGTTACCGTTATCCGTCATTACCACTAATCATAGACAATGTTAGTGCTGCCTGGCCCCTGGCAGGGAAGAGTCACACTAGACAGTAGAAAAGGGGCCTCAAGGTTAGCATATATTGTATGAACAAACATAAGCATCCACCAGATACACAAACGGTCTCACGGTTTGTATATATAGTCGGAACAATATAAGTGTCAACTATATCCATTGTTTGTAAGCATACAATGATATGAGGTTTACTTAAATAAATAAGTAAGAGAACTCTGGTATATTTAATGTGCAAATTGCAGGGCAAAATAGGATGCAATTAAATTCTAATAGACATTTATTTTGAATAAATGACTAAATGGAAAACGAGTGTAACGAATGTAACGTGTTAGAGGAATCATACTTGCAACGTATACAGAAAATATTTTTCTTTCCCTGAAAGGGAAGAAATAATGAGTGCCACTCTAAAACTGAAAATTTCGATCAATTTTCCCATTATAAATTCTGTAAGTGTTGTCTACTATCAACACTGTGTACTACGTACACACGGCACAAGTGTTATCTGTATAATTCCACACCTGAGATTTTGAACAGTCTTAGTGTCACCATGGTGACACTCACTTAAAACATATCTCACTGGAAGTGTCAACACCTTTTCACCCTAATTGATAGTCCCAATCAATTAACTGTTCATCGCAGCACTAGACAACAGGTTTTAATACACTACCTGCCGCCACCACATAATACTTCAGTTCGTGGACTTGCTTAGCGTAGTGTTTGTAGAACACTCTGGATGATTTCCATCCAATATATAAGCGAAGACGCTCGAAGTCCATATACTGAAAAAAGTTCTGTGATGAAGCAATTTTCCTCGGATCATGACCTGCGGGTGTACTGTCAGGATCCGCTCTGCGAATGAAGTAGGTGAGCTTCGCCCTCAGTTGTTTTAGGGATAAGTTTGATCCTGAGGTTTCTCCTTTGAAGAGCTGTCCTCCCCTGAAGTTTGAAGTTCTACGAAGATAGACCTTTAGACACTCACTCTACTGGACATAGAGAGACATCTTCCTTCAGAGGGCAGATTCTCCAGGGACCCTATCTCTTAGTGGGTAGCTCGTTCTTAGCGAGAAAAGCTGGGTCAGGAAAGAGATTCAGTTCTCCCACTTTTGTAAACTTAATGTGGCCCTCATCTCTTGACAGGGCTACTATTTCACTAACTCTAGCACCTGAGGCTATAGCAAACAGGAAAATAACCTTCTGGGTTAGATCCTTGAGAGAACAATCTTCATTGTTCACCGATGAAGCATAATGTAGGACCTTGTCCAAAGACCATGAAATGGGCTTCGGAGGAGCTGCAGGCCTAAGTCTAGCGCATGCCTTCGGGATCTTGGTAAAGATTTCGTTCGTCAGATCCACTTGAAAGGCATATAGGAGACTTCTAGTCAAGGCTGACTTACACGTATTTATCGTGTTAGCTGCCAGACCTTGATTATGAAGGTGGATGAAGGACAGACAGAAGTCTATTGAAATTTCTTTCGGTACTTTTGCTTTAACAAAAGCAACCCACTTTTTCCAAGACGATTCATATAGTCTTCTAGATGACTTAGACTTGTATTCTTCTAAGAAGTCTATACTGCCTTTTGAGATCCCAAATCTTTTCTTAACCGCTAGGGCGAGAAAATCACGAAATGAAGGTTTTTGGTTCTCTGTGATGAATCAAAAACAGTTAACTTCTGAACCCGTTGAGATAGTGCTGGGTTCGGTACAAGGGCCAGCCTCAGCCTCAGTTCCCTCACTAGAGGGAACCCTTTGCTCTTGGGCTATTTGGGAGCCACTACAGCTGTCATTCCTTGTAAGGATCTCAGCCTGTTGAGCACCTTCAGCAGGAGGTTGGATGGAAGGAACAAGAAATTCCGGGTCCATCCATTCCAAACTAGGGACATGGCGTCTGTTATCTCCTCTAGAGGGTCCTCGTATGGGGCTACACATCGAGGTAGTTTCTTGATGACGCTTGTCACGAAGAGGTCGTTCTGCAGTTCTGGGACTTGTTCCAAGATGGAAGAGAATGGGCCTGCGTCTGTGGACCATTCTGACTCTATCGGCTTGAGCCTGAGTAGAGCATCCGCTGTCACATTGCAGATCACTTATAAGTGAACTGGTGATAGGTGGATTATATGGGACGATCTCGAGCCTTGTCGGTTCAGACGTCTCACTATCACTTCGCTGTCCAAGATCAGCCTGATGAGGGCTGATCTGTGTGGGGAGAGTTTTCCCAACATCAAAAGGACTGCCATGGCTTCCAAATTGTTGATGAGAAGGGCCTTGAACAGAGATGACTGAGTCCCTTAGACTTTCCTTTGCTGGGAGTGAAATCCCCATTCTTCCGTCGAGGCATCCATGTGGATGATCATCGATGGTAGAGGTGGTTGCCAGGGCACGGTCCTCATTAGGCTCTTGGCCTTAAACCATGGGTTGAGAAATGATCAAAGTAAAGCTGATATCGGTCATTTTAGATCCCTTCGAGCGTTTGATGCGTATCTTCTCCGGACTCCTGACGCATCTTTCAGCTGTGCTCTTAGCACTGGGTCTGTCACTGCTGCAAACTAGAGAGAGTTCAGTACTCTTTCCTGTTAGCATCTTTAAATCCTGTCGGATTACAGAAGTCTCTTGACCGACCCTGCGATTTCCTTCTCCTTCCTTAAGGGAAAGGAAAGACAATGTGACCTCAGGTTCCAATGGTTTTCCATCCATTGAAACCTTTGAGCTGGAGAGAGTTGAGACTTCTTGAAGTTGATTTTGCATCCCAGATGTTCCAGGAACTGGGTTACTTCTTTGGATGCTTGCAGACCAGCCGCTTCGGGTGCTGCCCGCACCAGCCAGTCGTCCAGGTACTTTGTTACCTGAACAGTTTCTAGGCGTGGTTGTTGCACGACTGCGTCTGCCAATTTCTTGAAGATACTTGGGACTATGTTTAGTCCGAAGAGTATGGGTCTTAGAATATATTTTATCTTCTATAACTTGAATCCTAGGTAGGAGGAGAGGGGGCAAATGACTAGAAGATGCCAATAGGCATTTGTCAGGTCTATCGAGACTGTGAACGCCCCTTTCTGTAATAGGGTCCTTATGTGTAGAGGGATTAACATCCTGAACTTGCTGTTTCTTATGAACTTGTTGAGTGGCGACAAGTCCAGAATGACTCTGAGTTTTCTTGAGTCCTTCTTGAGAACACAAAACAGCCTTCCCTGGAATTTGATGGACTTTCATCCTAGTCCAATCTTGATTAGGCCTTGGGCCAAAGGATCGAAGGTCCAACGATCCTGAAATTGTTGGAGCCTCCCTCCAACCAGAAGCGTCTCCTTGCTTCGATTGATCGGAGGGTTTATCTCCTCGACCACCTACCTGGGGCATCGCGGTCATAGAAACTGTGGGATGTTGTTGAGCAGACCGAGGAAAAAGTTCAGACTTCTTCGTCTTCCTTTTAGGTTGGGGACCCACATCCATGGAAGACTTCCTCTTTAAAGAGATGCCCCACTTCTGGAGGAGGTTCCTATTCTCCGTGGTGGCTTTCTCGACTACCTCTTTGATTACTTCATTTGGAAAGAGGTCTTTACCCCAAATGTTGGAAGATATCAGCTTCCTGGGTTCATGTTTCACTGTTGCAGCAGCAAACACGAACTCTCTACAGGCTCTCCTAGCCTTCATAAAAGCATATAGGTCTTTTACTAGGGTGGCCATATGCACTTTGGCCAGGACCATAAGCATGTCTGGGGTACTTCGTTGGGCTGCACACATCTCTATGCAGTTTTGTAGGGATAAAGAGGCCGCAAGTCTGTCCTTTGTCTCTTGTTCCTTGCACAAGAGAAACTCAGAAAGTTTAGGGAGATTCTCGCTAAACTGTTGTACAGCGATGTCTGCGTCCAATTTCCCTACTGAGAAGATTAGATGGACTTCCTTCCAATCCTTCTCCTGTATGGGCAAGGCTAGTGACAGAGGCCTGCACTCCTCAAGTGCAGGGCATGGTTTGCCTGGCTCCACTGCCTTGGCAACAGATTTAAATGCCTTCCACGTAAAGGGGAATGCTATTGAAGCAGGAGAAAGAAAGGTAGGGTGTTTCTTGCTCAAGGCGGACACTTTCGACTCTGAGTAACCCGCCTTTCTCAGGCTACATGACAAGAGAGCCTGTGCCTTATCGTGGTCGAAAACCATGACTTCCTTTGGTTCTGTCTCTTCTTCTGACGTTGGTTCATGCTTCAGTCAAATGAAGCAATCAGGGAAAGCATTAAAGCTAGGCCAAAACTGGATGTCGTCCAAAGGGACAGCTCCCATCTTCTCTGAGATGTAGAGTTTGCCGTCCAAAATCGGCATAAGCTCCGCATACCTCCAGGGATTGGTTTTGGAGCATGTCGGGAGGTCTTGGTCTCTGGGTCGCTTGAATGACCCTCGGGAAGCGATGAGTGGAGCTTCACAGAGCTGTCTCTTGAATTTCGCTTCCCTTGTTTCGCCTTGTTTGCGAATGTTCTCCATTAGATCCGTGAGATGGGCCTGCGTCTGGCTCATTTCGTCTAATAGAGGGGTAGAAGGTGAAGACATCGAGGGTAACGGCTCCAGGGCCGGCACAGATGGAAGGAATTCCGACACGACATCGTCATCTTCTTCCTGAGGTGCCTTCCTGCCCTCCGTCTCGATGGCAATCTGGACGCAGGGAGGTGCGAGTCGTGCTTGGGGCACCACCATTTCACTACTCGCTTTCGGAAACAGTAAGCTATGCATCCTATCGTTAGGTAGGTTTGGTCCCGGAGAGTTCTTCTGGAACCCTTTTACCCATTTGCATAGTTTTTTATGTACCGCATCCTTAGACTCCATTGACTTGGGGTCATCAAAACCTTCGGTCATTAAGGTCCAGCAGATATTGCAGACTTGGGGGTCCCAATATTGCAGGAATTCAGTAATAATATTGCAGGGGGCATGAAACCTGCATGCTTTATGACCAAAAGTACTTACTCCTAAGATTGCAGAAGGCTGCATCGAATTTCATCTGGGGTTCCACCTGTAAAGAAAGGAAAACAAAATGAGTATACGATTGTTTATCTCACATGATAAACAGATATGCACTTATTCATATTTCAATCAATATAGCTTAGGATACTAAGCTAGAAAGAGATAGGGAAAGAGACATATTTGTGTATCCCTCCCAGCCAATTGCTGTAACCTTCCCCTCAATATTAAGGATAAAGAGTTTCCTTTATCAGGGCAACTCGAAGGAGAGGGGTTCTAACCTTTAGGGATAGAAAAAGTGTACACTGCCACTGACCCTTCTAATTATTTAATATTGTGAGGTAAATATTAGCTGATTTCCAATCAGAGTATTGATGGCATTCTATTCTTTCAATATAGGTTCAGTCTCAGCAAAAGCCTGTACAAGGGTACACAAGATATGATAGAAATTAACTACTGTATAATAATACTATAGTTTTCTATTTGCAGTATATACTATATTGCAAATATACTGGGTACTGTAAAATCATATGCTGTAGTTCAGCCGGTGTGTCGCCATCATGGCTAACACCTGGCGGCCGGGTCCGGCCGGCATGTCGCCAACTGGACTAGAAATTAAAAAAAAGAGACATACTTGTTTATCCCACCCAGTCAATTGCTGTAACCTTCCCTTCCAATATTAAGACTATAGAGTTTCTTGATCAGGGAAACTCAAAGATAAGGGTTTTAACCTTTAGGGATAGAAAGTGTACTACCACTGACCCTTCTAAAATATTTAATATTGTAGGGTAAATTGTAAACTGATTTCTAATCAGAGTACTGAATGAATTCTATTCTTTCAATAAAGGATTGGTCTCAGCAAAAGACTGGGCAAGGATACCCAAGGTATGTTGGAAATAACTAATGTATAATATATACATTAGTTTTCTATCTGCAGTATATACTCTACTGCAAATATACTGACTACTGTATAATCATATACTGTAGTTCTGCCGGCATGTTGCCGGCAGGGCTAGCACCTGGAGGCACAATCCGGTCGGCATGTCGCCGGCCAGTTAATACCTGGCGGCAATGGTACAGTCGGCATGCCGCCGACTGAGTAAGTACCTGACGGCACCGGCCCGATGGTACCTGGCGGCACAATCCGGCCGGCATGTCGCCGGCTATATAGTACCTGGCGGCAATGGTACAGTCAGCATGCCGCCGGCTGAGTAAGTACCTGACGGCACAGGCCCAGGTTAGTACCTGGCGGCGCTAGCTGATAGAGAGAGAGAAAGCACGGAGTGAAGGGCTGCCTTATTACAATAAATAAGGATGTAAGTATACCATCTTATTGCCTTCCTCCAGAAAGAAGGTTCAAATGGAAGGGGAGAATGCTTCATTCAAGCTTCCATACAGCCATAAAATCCGTTGCTGGCATTGCCGGCTACAGGATTGTGGATGGCAGTCCAAGGGAGGACTGAAGAACCTTCAGCGACAGAAGGGTCTCCCACCGGCAGCCGCCATAGCCGGCACAACCTTTCCGGATGCTTATGTCCAAAAGGGAAAGACTGAGTGGCTAAACAGCTGCTTATGTAGGAGCCCGGCTGGCCACGCAACCCACCCGGCAATGCGATGGCTAAGTTATCGCCAAAGGACAGAGGGGGCAGGGAAAAGGCCCCTGAATAAAGTGTGGAAGAATGCAGCAAGGTTGCCGCCGCTACCACACAAGCAAGAAACTCTGTTTCGATATCGGCGCTATCCTAGGCGGCAGAAGAATATCTATTCTTCAGCCTAGGGTCTGCCGAAATTGTGTAAGAGTCGCCGCTCAACACCTGAGAAACATCGTTTCAGTGTCGGCGCCATCCTAGGCGGCAGAAGAATGTCTATTCTTCAGCCTAGGTCTGCCAACACAGGACTAGTCTTCTAGACCGCAGTGGAGAAGGTGGCGGCAACGTACTACCACATCAGGTGCGGCCTAGGGAGGCTTAGCCTCCTATGCCGACGGCTAAGCCGGCAGGGGAGTGACTACTCACCCTGTAGCTCTGCCGCCGGCAGAAAGACTGAATACTCTGAGATTCTATGTAAAACCAAACCCGGGCTCTGCCGGCAAAGGTGGTAGACAGAAAAACCCTAGCCTAGTCAAGCCGGAGTGAACTACTCTATGGCAAGACCAGAAAGGGTTGCCGCCTACGGCGGCACTCAGAGGGAAGGAGGGATTACCCTTAAATCTCCACAAGAGACAAGTATCAAGTTATATAATTCTAGGAGATGTACTATCACCCATTGAACCAATAAAACGATACACGAGGGTAAACGGGGATAATATCTGAAAGTATACTACATCGCCTAGGCTAGGTAGCCTAGGCAAGACGAGATCTCGGTTACCTAAATCGCCGAAACTCTAACGTATATGATCGACAGAGGAAGAGGAAATTATGCATAAAATAAATATCTTTACTAGTATAATTATGCCCAAATAGCTTTCATAAATTATTAATGCTATTACAACCGGGAATCGTTCTCCTAACTAAATAACACATGCATAATGAACAATACCGCCAATGGCGCCTCCGGTGACAGGCCTAGCTCCTAACACAATAAATTAATCTAATTTCACTGTGGAGCAGGAGCTAAATATTATACACAATAATGAATCAATACTCAACTTTCCAGAGGTGAAACAAGCTGGAGATTGCATAATAATCCTCATAAAATCGATCAAAAAGGTTAGATCAACAGAAAACACCACCGTGTGAATTCGCTACAAAAATAGGAATAACTGCCATCTTGGATATGGAGCCATCTAGATACTCAATAGTAGTATGGGAGGAAGGGTAACCTTGATAACGGCTCCCCTTCTAATTTGCCACTCTTCCCCCTCGAAGCGAAAACGCTATTCGGGGTGAAGATTGCTATGTGTCGTATCAAGATATACGTCCCCTGATTTATGCGATATCCTTAAGAGAAATTTTAGGGATATTCGTGCCAGGAGTTAGAATTCTGGAGACCTAAAGGTAAATTCTCTGGGAATATCACTGTAGTTCAGATATCCCTTGGAAGCTACTTATAGGATCCTTCCATCAGGACGACATGGCTTGAGCCCAAAAAGCTAACTTATACACAGATGTGTAAATGCGTTCGTTTGTTCGGTATGATCGGTGATTAAAAAAAAAAACAAAGCAATGCTTTCGGTTTTAGGTTACATGTTTAGCAAAAGCATGATATAAAATTGTCTTTATTTAACTATTATGGATTTTTAAGTACAGTAATACATTGAGATACGAACTTAATGCGTTCCGGGATCCAAGCTCGTATGTCAATTCGTTCGTATCTTGGATCAATTTTTCCCATATAAAATAACTGAATAAAAAAAACTAATCCGTTCCCACCCTCTGAAAAAACATATAAAAACAGTATAATACAGTGCAAAAACTTGTTTTTAATTGTTCTAATTCACAACCTATGCTCACAAAATAACAAATACCTATGTACTAGTTATGATCTGCAATAAAATGTGACTTTATTATGGAGTTCTTACCTTCCACACAGATGGTAGCGACTAACGGCAGTGTGTGCGGAGGAGGAGGGAGAGAAAGGGGAAGAGAGAGACTTGACGGCAACACGTTCGGCACGCTACACTTTTGTAACACTACGTAACATTACTTAAAACTTTAAATTCAACTTGAATGAAATTAGCTTACTGTACACACACTTACAAATAAATGTTAATCTTACGTTACACTAAAATTAATTCTAATTTTGTTTTCATTTTCATTTTTTTATTTTTCTTCTTCTGGCTTGGCACTTTCTGCCTCGCTTTTTGATTCGCTTTCACCTTCACTTTTTGTCGGCCTTTTTAAAAGGAACCTATCTAGGGATGTTTGCTTTTGTCTCCCCTTCAAAATGTTACGAAAATGACGTACACAAGTGTCGTCACAAAAGGCTAACGCACGACCACATGCCAACTTGTCCCGGTGCCTCTTTTCCATAAAATCAGAAAACTCCTGTCACTTCGCTAACATGTCTCTGATTTCCTTCGTAGAAGGGTGCTCCTCCTCTTCCATCCCCTCCTCGCTACTGAGCTCTTGCAACACCTCCGAATGTTGCATCTCCTGGAGCTCAATCAATTCCTGTGTCGTGAGCTCTTCCTGATGCTCCGCGACAAGGTCGTTCACGTCTGCCTCATCTACCTCCAGCCCCGTGGACTTTCCAAGAGACAAGATTTCATCCACCACAATAGGTTCAGGTTCATCAGGGTCTGGCGTATCGAACTCTTCAAAGTCCCTCTCAGCGACGGAAGCTGGCCACAATTTCTTCCATGCTGAATTAAGAGTTCTTCGTGTGACACCCTGCCATGCATCGTTAATAATTTTTAAGCAATGGACGATATTGAAATGTTCCTTCCAAAATTCACGAAGGGTGAGATTGGTGTTGTCTGTGACATCGAAGCATTCTTGAACAAATGCTTCGTGTACAGTTTTTTAAAGTTGGAAATTACTTGTTGGTCCATGGGCTGGAGGAGTGCCGTGGTGTTGGGTGGGAGATAAAGGAACTTGATGAACCTGTACTCATCAAGAATGTCCTCTGTGAGACCAGGAGGGTGACCAGGGGCATTGTTGAGGACCAGGAGACATTTCATTGGCCGGCTTTTCTCGGCCAAAAATTTTTCGACTGCCGGACCAAAGCACAGATTAACCCATTCTGAGAAGAAATGCTGCGTAACCCAAGCCTTAGCACTAGCACGCCACATCACTTGCAGTTTTTATTTCAAGATCCTTTGGCTCTTGAAAGCACGTGGGTTTCTGAGTGGTACACCAGCAGTGGCTTGACCTTACAGTCACCGCTAGCATTGGCACACGAGGCTAGAGTTAACTGGTCCTTCATGGGTTTATAGTCCGATAGTCTCTTCTCCTCTGCCATGATGAATGTCCTCCTGGGCATCTACTTCCAGAAAAGGCCAGTTTCATCGCAGCTGAACATTTCTTGGGGGATGTATTTGTTCTGCGATAACTGAGGCAATGGTTTTGACGAAGTCCGCCGCGGCTCTTGAGTCGGAACTTGCTGCTTCCCCATGCCTCACAAGCGAGTGTATCCCAGTAATTTTATTTTAAATTATCCAATCAGCCACAACTGGCTTTGAAGGTTTCCACTGACATCGAAGTCTCCCCTCTCTCAGCTGCTTGCTTTCCTTTCAAGTCTTCGTATATTCCGCTGGCCTTTTCAAAGATGATCGTCTCGGTCACGCTATCTCCCGCCAACCGTTTCTCCTTTATCCATATTAAAAGAAGCCTCTCCATCTCGTCATGAAAATCACTGCGCAGCTTGGAAAGGATGGTTAGTCCTTTGGAAAGCTTGGTGCTCTTTATAGTATCCTAATGCTTGAGGATGGTACATATTGTTGATGTACTCCTCTCATATTGGCGAGCCAGCTCAGTCACTCGTACACCACTTTCATGTTTTTTTATTATTTCATGCTTTACCTCGATTGTCATTATACACTTTTTCTTTTCACTACCCTTGTTTGCACTCGCTTGCTTTGGACCCATTGCTTATTCACTTAATTCTGTACTGATTAACGCAAAAAAACACATAAAAAATTCAAACACTATGGCCGATGCTAGGAGATAACTTTACGCGACAGAGATCCGACGGGAAAGAGCGAGCGAAGCTGTCCTCGTGAGCAGCCTCTCGCACACTCGGCCACCAAGCGGCAGCATAGGGAACCGTCTCATATCCTCGTATCTCAAATGTGTCTCTTAACTCGGGGCAAAAATTTGCGCGAAACTTTCCACGTATCTCAAATTTCTCATATGTTGGGACACTCGTATGTCGAGATATTACTGTATACAACAAAAGCTAGCCTATGCAATAATGGTCGTTTTATGCACGGAAATATACGATATGTTTCTGTTTATGCAATGTACAGCTACACTATTTTCAACAATATATACTTAAATACACTAAAAACTGTTTTCCTGAATCTGTCTTGCTGAAATGAGTGTGTCTTATATGGCCATGCGTCTTATAGGCCGTGAAATATGGAAGTTATTAGAATATAATGCAATAAAAAATGGAAAATAATACAATACATACTGTAAATATACAAAATATATAGTACCATATGTACTTTACTATTATTATAGTTACCCTTACTATAGAGAAGTGCATTTTCTATCATGTATAAACACCCTATTTTCTTCAACTGGCTCATATATTTTCATTGGGTAGCTATTTTATTCTCAGCCTGACTAGCAAATCTCTTTTCGTATCATGGAAATTTTTACGCAATATGAGGGGAAAAAATCTTCGCATCTCGTTTCGCATCATGAAAATTTCATATGCAGATACATTCATATCAAGAGGTATCATTGTACTCCTCCAGCACAGAAAGTCTGGAGGGTCCCTGCCATTTTTTAGTGGGCTGAACCTCTCTTACCTGAGGTTTCTCGTCCTCCGGAGGTGGTCTGGAGAGAGGTCGTAGTTCGGGAGGAGCTACCTTGATAGGTGAAGACCTAAAAGTAGGGTACAAGGGAGATCTCCCGAGGAGAGCCTATGTCCCTGCTACAACGAGGGTGGAGAAAGTCTGCATAAGATGGAGTATGTTTTGGCATCCTCCTCTTCTACTTTTCCATCATGACAGGAGTTAATTCTAGGCGGTTGAGATCCTGTCTAATCCCCTGGGTACCTCTTGTGACTCCCCGAGATCTACCGATGGGAGAGAAGGGCATAGATGATTCCAGGTCCCTGGTGGAAATGAGTCTCCTCCAGGGGTCAGTCGGAAAGACAGAGGAAGAGGAGAAAAAAACCGACTTCTCCAACAGAATCCTCGGAGTGGAGGCAACAGCAGACCTCTGCCTAGATGAAATTTGCGCTGGTTGGGACTTGCATACCATCGCTTGTTTGATGATCTTGATGAGGTTGTCAAACAAAGATGGCTGTTCTCCTATAGACGAAAGGTCCGGGGTGTCCTTGGGGAGGACTGGAGGTGGCGAACGATTCCTCGAAGGGTGTTGCCTCAGAACCTGTAACTGACGAGATGGAAGTGTAGGCCTCTCTAGCATCATCATTGCTAGAGGGAATACGTGAAATCTTCGCAAAAGAGCATGAAGAGAGTGTCGGAACATCGACTTCACGCGTGGGCACACAAGATTTACGAGAGGGAGATGGAGAACGTTATGGAGAAGGCAGGGCAGGCATTAGAGACCTTCGACGAATAGGAGAACAGCAATCACGCACTGGAGATCTGCGAGCAGGTGACCAATGAAAGGCTAGAAGGCGAGCGTTGAGGTGATCGTTAATGTGTTGGTGAGCAACGCGGTGGTGAGCACCACGCTGGACAGTCTCTCGATAGAGAACGACGCAATGGCGAGCGACGTCTTGGTGACGTTGCTTTAGCAAGTGACGCATTTGGGAGCGTTGCATAGGAGAGCGACTAACTGGCGAGTAAAGAGCTGTTAAGTGTCATGTAGGAGACCAATGAGGGGCAACATGACGCGTTAGAGAGCGACGCATTGACGATCGGCGAGCAGGAGAGAGATGACTAGCTGGTGATCGATGAACAGGTGACAGATGCGCTGGCGAGCAGTGGGCAGCAGAGCGTCGGACTGGTGATCATCAAGATGGCAAACAGCATCCAGGCGAACGGCAAGATGACGAGAAGAGCACTGGAGATCGCTGAGCAAGAGAGCGTCGTCTGGTGGGAGATCATCTAGGACGAGGAGATCGCAAACTGCTTGGTTGAAGGTCACATCCTGAATAATGACTGTTGTGAGAAGAAGCGTGAACGTGTGATGAACAGCGAGATGGGGAGCATACAGCTAGAGAGGGACAATCATCTACCGCAGGAGAACGACGGTCAGCAGAGCATCAAACATGCATCGGCGAGTGATGATCACAAGGTATTGGGTGATAAACACGAGCCGGAAAGTGACGATCACGAGCAAGAGAAGATGAGAAGATCGTCGATCTCCCGAATGGGAGTGCTGCCTGATGGAGGACAAACGTAGAGGACTACGGTCCCTGGAGGATAAAGAGATCTGAGAATAATGGGAGGACTTGTCATCAGCAGGCGGTCGTTGATGAGAAGGCAAACAGTTGCCGTGATCACGAGGGTGAACCGCACTGGCTGGAACACAAGAAGGCGAGAGGTGGGCTTCGCACACAGCCAGAGCCTCAAGACAGGACTTCAACCTCAGAAGCACCAGGAAAAGGACCACCCTGCTGAAGAATTTCCAGACGGACTACTTTGGAAGGAGGTCCAGCCACACTCTACGACGGCCAATCTGAAAGGACAAAGGCTCACCGGAGGGCAGGGGAGAAGGTGCTCCTCTAGGGGAAGCAACAATGTCCCAGGAACCACGAGGTTATCATGGAGTTAGTCGGTCTACGCCTCTACTTGACTGTTCCTCGGAAAAGGCAGAACAAGGAGGAGCTTTGAGAAGAGATCAGGGGTGGGAGAAGACGTTTGAGGTTTCTTCACCCCTAAGGAAGACCCCAAAGGCAAAGGATCTCTCTTAGAATACTATTTTTGCCAGTGCCCTAACTTCTCCCTACAATCATCGCAGGTGGAACCCTGCTTGCCACAATGCCCTCTGCAGATCGAACACAGAGACTGGGGGTCTGTCTCAACCAAGGACATGGAAGTGCCAAAAGAGTGCCCTTCAGGCCTTGGACAAGTACGCATGAAGAATGTCAAGGAGAACACTCACACCTGAAAAGAGAAAGAAATGAAAAAGCAAAGGTTTGTATGGCCAAGTCTTTGAGGAAGCAGAGAGCGGACACGTCTTTTCTCCTCAAGCCAAGAGAAAAAAAGTGACAGTTTCACCGATGTGTGAGTTAGAAGGGTAACCAGCAACCCCTCTCCACCCCCCACTAACTTGGGGTTCATGTGATACCTTTCACAGGGAAGGGGTTTCAATTTTAAAGTCATCCAGGACGGAGACCATTGCTCGAGTCTTCCGTCCGAGTAGGCGTTGACTAGGGCCTGATGACAGGCCTTCATTAGGCCGTGTTATGTAAACTCATTAGACCAAGAAACTGGTCCTCTCCATTATCTGCGCATTTCAGCATCATCAATTTGTCAGATTTTACGGCTGCCTCAGCAGCGCCCTTTTACTAGGCATTCACAGGGTTTAATGTCACATGCTGGAATTGCCATTTTTCTGCAAACTTAGCAAAATATTATGATGCATACAGAGGGTCATTGTCACTATATACAACATTTGGTCATTCATAACAGGCAAAATGTTGCTCTAGTTTCATCACAACATCCTCAGAAAGTGATGTTGTCATGTATTCAATTTCAATAGTTATTGTATAGATCAACTAGTGTGAGATATTCTTTTTCTCTTGTGTGAAAGAAATCTGTTACAACCATTCTGAAGGGATGTGAGGGTACTTCTTTGAGAATAAGAGGTTCTTTTTATTGCTTGTGCTATGGCACAAGTCGAAGTCGAGCACTTCTCAACAATTTTTCGGATATCCTTGGACATACCTGGCCAGTATAGGGATTCCCTTGCTCTTCTTAAACAGGAATTAATTCCCAATATGACCTGCGTGGACTGAAGTCTTGACTTCTGCTTGGAGAGATTTGGGTATCACTATTCTTTCTCCGCTTGAGATAACTCCATCATGAACCGATATTTCATCATGATGATCAATGTAACAACGGGCAATCACATCGACTAGTGTTTTTGGCAGGCTCTCCTTACGAACTGGCACAGTGAAAATGTGGAGGATTAATTCTATTTTAATTTATTTTTTTATTTTGCCAAATCGAGAGAGAGAGAGAGAGAGAGAGAGAGAGAGAGAGAGAGAGAGAGCGAGTTGTTTTAGTATTGTTACATCGAGAGAAAGGGTGTTTATTTGCTTTAGTTTTGAGAGAGAGAGAGAGAGAGAGAGAGAGAGAGAGAGAGAGAGAGAGAGAGAGAGAGAGAGAGAGAGAGAGAGAGAATTTCGTCTGCTTTAGTTTTGTTAGATCGCGCGTGCGCGAGAGAGTATGTGTGTTTGTGTGTGCGTGTGTTTGTGTGTCCGCGGTGCACGCCGAAGAACAAGGGTAATTAGCGAATGATTGTTTGTTGTTGGAAAGACTGTCGGTATATTTGAGGTTGTTTGTTTACATTTTTTTAGCTAGGATAGGGCGGTGATGAATGTCTTGGGCGAAAGCATTGGATAGTTGACTGTAGCAGGAGTCGGTTGTGTTTTTTTTGTTCTTGAAAGCCGGCTGTGAAGTGATTTTTTTATATTCGGAGTAAGTACTGTTTTTATTTATTTTTGTTAGGCGCGTTCATGAATGATAGAAAGTTTATTGTTTATCTTTGATTATAGTGCGATAGTTCAGTTAGTTAAGAGTGTTCGTAAGTGTTTTTCTTTTTTTATTTTGGCAGGCCGTGATTCCTCCTTTGGAGAGACTTAAATTTTGATAGATCGATGACGACCTGGACCGTATAATATGAACTTAGGAGAAGACTGCGGATGTTTATATTTAGACTGCGAGATATTGAAAGAATTTTAATTGTTGACGACCCGGCTGAAAATAAATTTGTTCTTGTTGATGATGATGACATGATGATGATGATGATGATGACCACCTTTAATGTTATTGGACAGTCAAATTGACTGCAGTGATTGTTTGCCAGGGATTTGTGGCAATTGGCGATAAGGACTGAGTTGCCAGTGTGGGGAGTTTGTGGACGACGGTGGCCACACACGTATATGAAATATTAAGAGGTTTCTCTTATGTTTAGTTTGAAGCTTTGAATATTTTTGCTGGGTTGTGGTATATGATTGGGTTTAGTATTAAGTGATTCATTTTAGTGTTTAAGTGTTTTTCGTTACTGTGTGGGGACTGTTGGTGTTGGATTCGTAAAGGTTTTGTGATTGGTGAGTTCTGTGTACCCACACACACCGCTATAATATAAATATAAAAGTGTTATTTTTATCTGTTTTTGTGTTAAGTTTGTTTAATGATGTATGATTTTTTTGTTTTGGTTGCGGTAAATATAGTTTTAAGGTTATGTTTTGTTTTTGTTGCCCTTTAGTCTAAGAGTCCAGTTTATGATAACGTCAGGGGAAAGTTTGTGTTGCGGAGACAATTGTCAGAAGTAAGATTCAAGGGTGTGGGGGTTGTTTTTGTTTACATCCCGCTACAAAAACAAATTGAACAACTTTACCTGTTCGTGTTGCAGTTAACTGACTACGAGACAATGTATCTGCCACAGGTATGTCTTTGCCTGTACGGCAGACTAAATCAAATGTATACCTGTACAGTACTCCATGGTGCAGAGTAGAAGATTTTGCAGTCTCCTGGGTGTCTTATCCAGTGGCTTCCCAACGATTGACATCAAGGAGTTGTGGTCTGTTACAGCTTTGATATCCCGGCCATATGTGTAATGATGAAATTTTGTAAGCCCAAAGTGCACAGCCAACATCTCTTTCTTCACAGGTGTAAGAGTACGACTAGCAAACGCAATTGGCTTACCATCTTGGTATAGGGCAGCACCCCGACCATACCTGTTGGTATCATTCTTGAAGGTTAGCGGCTTTTTCACATCATAGAGAGACAGTACGGGTGCAGAAGTTACTCGTTGCTTGGCCTTTTCAAATGCTGTCTTCTGGGTACTAGGCCAGTTTCATGGAATGTGTAATAATTACAACAAATTTGTCAATGGTGTAAGAGTTTCAGACAAGATTGGCAGAAACTTTCCCAGATAGTTCACTGTACCTAAAAATCTCTGGAGAGGACACATCAGTAGGTTCATGCATCTACAAAATCGCACGCAGTTTTTCAGGGTTCGTCTATAACCCAGCACTGCTTACTACATGACCCATAAAAGTGACTTCAGACTGCCTTAAATGTAGCTTGTCTTTATTCAGTTTCAAACCAACATAAATGCAACGTTTCAGAAAGGCTTCAAGGTGTCTGTCACGTTCAGACTCATCCTTGCCGTGGATAACATCATTATCTGCAATGCCAACTACACTACCTAAGCAATTGAGAACTTCAAGAAGTTTACGCTGGAATATTTTTGCAGATACAGTACAGATAATCCAAATGGGAGACACTTCCACAGATACCGTCCATGCATCATCTGGAAAGTTGTAAGTGGGCTGAATTCTTCATCCAACATAACACGCCAGTATCCAGCTCTCCAATCTGCTTTGTTAAATACTTTAGATTTTCCCATTTCATGTAGCTTGTCCTCGAGTATAGGCATAGTGAAACGTTCTCAAATTAGAACTTTATTCAGTTCCCAGGGGTTAATGTATACACAGATTTCAGCTGACATTTTAGGAACAATCACAATTTGATTTACCCAGGGAGTAGGGTCAGTCACCCACAGCTTCCTTCGGATCAAGTTCAGCTTTGAGCTTTTCACGTAGACTTATAGCTATTCTTCAACTTGGCATAACTACAGGTACTGTTTTGTCATGAAGTTTCAAATTGCCCTTGCCAAGTAAACAACCCAGCTTGCCATCAAACACTGAAGAGTATCCATCAGTAACATCATGAGGTTTAAAAGCACCCACACGTTCAACATTTTTCTCCATGACTTTGATTATTTCCATTTGAGTAGCAGCATTTAATCCAATTGAAGGGGGTGAATTCTTCCTTGACTAGAATAAACTCAACATTATATTTCTTGTTGTTTCTAAGGTTTCTTACAGTTTTTCTGCATACATCCAGTGTAGTGGTAGATGCATTCCACATCTGCAGCTTTTTCTCTGTAGGCAAAATATCAAGTGTACAGTAATGCTTCACAACACGAAATTAACTGGCCTTTTACATGTAAATAGCCTAATTTGTTCCAGACCATACAAAAACACCACATTGAAGATTATAAAAAGGATACACACCATTAAACAGTACTAAATGTATGAAAAGTACTGTATTTTGATCATTTAATAATACATTAACCATTGGTAACCTGTAAAAGAAGTGTTTTATTAGAGCCAACAGTAAATATAAAGTAAAAAAAAATGTGGAACCTTACTTTTGGAGTGAGGAGATGCCCAAGAGCGAAGGGCGGGGCAATAGAGGAGGATAAAAATGGCAGAAAACGTTAACAAGTGGCAGAAAACGTAAACACCTAACTTTACAAAACAGATGTATAAATGACAGAAAACATTAACACTTAATTTTAAGGAAACACATTTAAAAATGACAGGAAATATCAACACTATACTTTATGATATGCTTAAAAGAGAATTTATTTTTTCCTTTTTCTATTTTTTTTATTACGTTTCGTATTTTCTAAATTTAATTACAATACGTATTTTCTTCAGCACTGCTACTTTTCTTTCGCTTTTTAGCTGGTGCTTGGTCTGCTTCTACCAAAGGCCTCTTTTTAAGAAAATCGTCCCAAGTAGCTTATCTCTGCTTGCTTCTTAAAATTTTCCTGAAGTGACACGGGCAAACTTCGTTACAGTACTCAAGCGCACGACCTGTGATAATTTTTTCTGGGTGTCTCTCTTCTATGAGAGCCATCATTTTAAAGCAGCCATATACTATAGACCCTCTTTAATTTCTGCCGTTGTCAGTGGGTCACCCCCCCTCCCCCCCACTGTACTCTTACTGAACGACATTCACTCGCATGGCCTTCAACTCCTTCAGGTCATCCGTCGTAAGTTCCGCTTGGTGCTCCTCGATAAGCTCATCATGTTGGCCTCATCAACTTCCAGACCCATGGACTTCCTGAGTGTAACGATCTCGGCAACTTCAAATTGAGCAACAGGTTCAGGATTGTCAATATTTTAGGAATCGGCTTCAGCTTGGTCTGCGTGGAAGCCCTCAAAATCTTGTACGGAGACGGCATCAGGCCACAGTTTCTTCCAAGCACAGTTAAAGGTGTGCCTCAAAACCTCCTGCCAAGCTTGATCGATAATTTTGAGGCATATGACAATATCAAAATGCTCCTTCTAAAATTGATGAAGGGTGAGGTATGTGCTCTCAATAATTTCGAAACATCTCTTGAAGAGATACTTCGTATATAAAGCTTCTTAAAATTTGAAATCACTTGCTGGTCCATGGACTGGAGGAGAGAGGTGGTGTTCGGTGGAAGATAGAGAACCTTGATGAAGGAATATTCTGCTACAACATCCTCCTCGAGGACAGAAGGGTGAGTAGGGCATTGTTCAGCACCAGCAGGCATTTCATAAGGAGGAGCTTCTCTTCTAAACACTTTTTCACAATCGGAACGAAACAAATATTTATCCACTCGAAGGAACAATAGTCTTGTTACTCGGGCTTTTCCATTAGCCCTCCACAACACGTGAAGATTTTCCTTAGTGACTTTGTGGGTCTTGAAGGCTCGAGGAGTATCAGAGTGGTACATCAGCAGGGGTTTCACCTTGCAATCCGCACTGGCATTTGCACAGAATGCAAAGATAAGCCTGTCCTTCATAGGCTTATGCCCAGGTAGCCTCTTTTCTTCTGCCGTGATGTACGTTCGACGAGGCATTTTTTTCCAAAAAAGCCCAGTCTCGTCACAATTGAAGACTTGCTGGGGACTGTAGCCTTCCCTGTCAGTCAACTCGTCGAACGTCTTAACAAAGGCTTTGGCCACTTTTGTGTCCGAGCTTGTAGCCTCTCCATGACACACTACCAAATGAATGCCTCAGCATCTCTTAAATTTTTCAAACCACCCACGAGAAGCCTTGAACTCTGGCGGTTCCAGCTTCGATGTTCCTTCTCCTGCATCGGCTTCGGCCTGAGCATGCACAAGATCACTGAAAATGGCTCTGGCTTTCTGGCAGATATCGCTTCGGTGATAGTGTCTCCAGCCATTTCTTTATCCTTTATCCAGACAAGCAGCAGTCTCTCCATCCCATTGTGGATGTGGTTCCTCTTCCTGGAGAAAACAGTCATGCCCTTAGAATGTGTTGTTGATTTGATAGCTTCCTTCTGCTTCAGGATCGTTCCTGTCGTAGATGGATTTCGGCCATATTCCTTCACGAGCACACCTAACTGCATGCCAGCCTCGTATTTCTTGATTATTTCCATCTTCATCTCCATGGAAAAAATCATTCTCTTCTTTCCCTTGACATCAGCTACTTTCTTGGGACCCATAGCTAATGATGCAACATAATATCACACAAGATACAGTACAATTGTTACAAAAGCTAAATCACAAACACTAAGTCAATGCGTTGTAGTGGTTTGCGGACTGTGGCCAGAGGTAGCACCCGAACTGCCTAGTGTCCGAATGCCGACCACAACCCGACGTTCACTACACAAAAAATATACAACAGTGGAATACCCAAAAACCTGAGTAACAGTTCAACAGACCTGAGTACTGGGCACCACCCCTTGATTTATACTGGGCAAGGGGACCCAGCTAGAACCTGACTTACCCGTTTGCTTCTCCTCCCTTTTGCTTGCTGATCATAAGTACAAGTATAAGAACATTAGGTGAAAGGAAATATTGTTTAATTAATTACGGGACACAGTGTGGGAGGAAAGAATTATGATAAGTTACGGTACTTAAGAGATCTTAAAAAACAGTGGCTGGGGAAGGGGGGCACATTGGTGTAGGAACAGGAATAATATGCAGCGTTCATAAAACAAGAAAATAAAATTTATTTGTACAAAACTGTTAGGGTTATGTTAGCATGGACCCATCAATCCAAATAGAAAATTAAAGACAAAATTAGCATTCCTTAACGTCAAACTTCAGCAACCGGGTAACTGATAAACAAACAGGAAATTTTCTTCCCCCAGGTGGGACACTCATAAGTGTTCCTATACAGGCCAAGTCTAAACCAAGGCACACCTAACCGTGTATCTATTTGGGCAAGTACCAGTATGCCATCTATAAAGAACATATAACGGTGAAAAATACAGTACCACAATTTTCCCTAAATCAATACTGTTCTCATCAATCTCCCGTCCACCATTGGGATGCAAAGTCACTTAAACAGTCCTAATTTCTGAAAAGTACAGCCGCATACTATGTCGTACAGGTCTGTGCGGGCCCACCATTACCATGTCTCGATAAGTTTGTCAACAGCACATTTGAAATCTCTCAATCTTGGAAGGGGTTTTGAATAAGTCTGAATTCATACTAAACTCAAAAGTCACCCTCTTCCTAACATCGGAATTCACTTCTTGGGCCTCTGACCAGATATGTCATTTCCATAGCTAATGTTAACTATTTAATGTTCATGACACACTCTCATATAGCAACACAGTAGCTTACTTCTAGTTACAAGGTATGGATATAGAACAGCATCACAGACTAGTACAGACTGATAACAGGAAATATTCTAAATTTGCTCTCCCTTACACTCCCTACTGAGTGTAGGGGCTGCTGTCAATACCTGGAAAGGAACAATAACACATTAAGACATTTTTGGAAAAAGGGGGGCTTGAGGGATACAAAAGAAAAAAATAAAATCAAATATATTTCATACACACACAAACCACTAAAGTTTTCTCAGTCACAAACCCTTATATATTGCATTCCCCCCATTAGCCCTCAAGCCCATCCAAAAAATGCCTCGTAACTGACAGCAACACCCCACACAAACTCTGTACATTCAAGTGGAAAAAGAAAATTTACCTTGCAAAAAAAATTCAGTAAAAAGGTAGGATGATCAACTAGAGATTTAATTCATCATCCCTTCCTTAAGTTACATATCAAATTACATAAATTTACACTAGGTACAATACATTTTTTTCCACAGACTCATGACTTAACAAAAAGCAATAGGAATAGACAACCTTTTAAACACAATGGAGATCCAGTACTTACAAATAAAAAGTTAGATTATTGTCTATTCTTCCCAACAATGCTTCAATAATATACAATATAACAATTTCCATATCATACAGAAAACATCAGTATTACAGGTATACATTCAGGATCTAACAAGGGAAAAAAATTACATCCATTGCAGTCCAAAATCAATTTAAAAAACATACAAAACTCATTGATTTTGGACTACAGGTGTTACCTGATAAAAGCAATTTACTGAATTTATTATAACTGTCACGGTCAAAGTCGATTTACAGTACAACAATAAATACAACAGTTACAGAAACCGTGACTAAATAAAGATTTCCTCACACCACGTGTCCCTTTCCCAGCCTTTCAGATACCCAATGTGGGAATTAAAATATAACTAATAAGAACAAAAAAGGGTAATTACTATCAAAACTTTCTTTAAAAACTGTACCAAGATTAATTCCGTGGGAGATTTATAGTTCTTCTTCTGAGTCTCAAAATTCTGTCTCGGGACATGCGCCGGGATTCAGCAATCTGCTGGCGAGCCATATTAATTTCTCGCAGCACAGGAGACAGGCTAAGCCGGCGACTCTCCAGATACAGGCTGGGTGTCTTTAATCGGTCGATAACCTCACATAACAGTTGGTATCTGCGGGTGATCGACATACTTTGAGGTAAACCAGAGACAGAATCCGTAGACTCAGAAGAGGACAATAAAAATCCCGAAAAATCAGGCGATGACTCGGGGCAACTTTGTATTTCGGGCGACCCAAACAGTGCTGTAACGTTCAGGTTTGATATACCTGACTGTGCCACTTCAGCCTCGAGCTCTGACCGGTGTTTTAATCCACCATCAGAATGTAGGAAAGGGTTTAAATTCTGAGGTGACTTAGGAATGGAGGATGGTTCCCTCTCTATAATATTCGTCTGGTCAGTGAGACGAGGTCTCCACTCCAGGACTCGAGACTGAACTAAAGGTAGGTCAAGAACAGGACCCTTTGACCTAGTCCATGGGGGACTAAATCCACTAAAGGTGGGATCTTCAGGCGACAGTCGGTCGTCACAATCGGGTGGCAATAAACCAAGAAAGTCAATATCAGGATAATTAGACACTGCCGATTCAGAAACAGGGCTTTCTAAAGTAGCAGGTCTTGACCAATCTGGACTGGAACTCTTGGAAACACCTGAAGGTAGTTCCAATAATGGAATACTGGAAACTTCCCAGAATTCCCAACTCCCCGGAGGATGAACGAGACCTTCCTCTTGGAAAGAAGAAGCTAAGAACTGGGGCGTTGGCAATTCAGGAACAGGACAGTGAACCACTGACTCGGGAGACAAAATAGGGGTTTTACACATTCCAGTGGGGCTGTTCTCCCATAGTTGGAGGACCAAATGATCTCGAAACGATTCAGGCTTTAACACAGGAGTCTCATCACAATTTTCCGGAGGATATAACCAAGCATCCAGTGCTTTCTTTCTCTCGTAAGTCCTAGCTGGCTTAAGAATGGGCTTAGGCTGAGTAGTAGCCCTAGTAGGATGGTGACTTGAGTAGTAGCCCTAGTAGGATGGTGACTTTTACTCTGTCGTCGGGACTTGTTACAATCTCGAGACAGAAGGTAGGACGCCACTACTGCAGCTACCCCATAGGAGTCGCCATCACTACTAGAACTAGAACTCTCAGAGACTTCAGAAGAAACAGGACTGTCATCCATGAGTTCTGGACTACTCAGAGTCTCTGTAACAGGATCAGGACCCTTCGGATACCAGAGAAAGTGCCTCCTAAGATAAACTGGAGGTTCAAACCAGGCCTTTAACTGGATATGGTGAGCTTTTACCAGTTCACCATCAGGCAGTCTCTGCAGCTCATAGGTGACCTTATTCTCGTGTACCTTAGTAACACGGAATACCCCCTCAAACCTAGGGATGAGCTTGTTCGTCAGAAGGTGTCCCAACAGGTGCACCTTCTTAAGCACCAGAGAACCCTTTTTAAATGGTTTGTACCGAGGATGTCCTTCCGCCCATGGGCCTCTCGTTTCTGCTGATAGCAACGGGATACTATCAACATCGTGAGCACCCTTCAGTATGTTCTCAGCTGGTGTACAGCCAATCTCAGTGTGGTGGGAATGGTTGTAGCTGAGAACTGCTCGGGATAAGAACTGGTCCCATTTCCGAGATTCCCCAGAAATCACCCTCAGTAACTCACCAATGGTACGATTCACTCGCTCCACTGCACCGTTACTAGAGGGTTTATACGGAGTTGTTTTCACATGTACAACATTATACCGCTCCAACAACTCAGTAAATTCCTGGGAAATAAACTCAGGGCCGTTATCAGTCAATATCCGGACTGGAACACGGGGAATAACAGGAAA
The DNA here is from genome assembly GCF_036898095.1 of Palaemon carinicauda. Lineage (NCBI taxonomy): Eukaryota > Metazoa > Arthropoda > Malacostraca > Decapoda > Palaemonidae > Palaemon > Palaemon carinicauda. Next base: position 31,532,514 of record NC_090746.1, on the reverse strand, counting down.
AACTCGGTCTTCAAGCGCCTGGCATATCGTACTGCTCTTCTTATTCCTTATGGGTACTGCCGTTACCCACTTGGAATAATGGTCGACTACCATCAGACACCCAATAAAACCAGTACTGGTTGTTGGGAGACTCACAAGATCCATAGCAACCAATTCAAAGGGAGAAGAGGTCACTATTTTCAAGGTCGGAGGGGCAACCACCTCCCTTGAGACCTTACAAGTCTGACATTCCCAACACGTCCGGCACATATCTCTGATTACATTAATTAAAGATCTGTGCCAGACGAGTCGACGGAGCATTGCAATCATTTTTCCGATCCCCCAGTGAGCATTCTGGAGTTGTGTCTCGGCAACTAGGTCAATCAGGACATTGAAGGTGACTACTGGGACTACTGAGCCGTCTGGGTTCCGCTTCACTAGCAAACCCTGGTGAACTTCCAGGTTTGACCAACATCTTCTATAGGGTAGACAGGAGCGTGGAACTCGAGATGCAGGAACCCCAGAGTAGATCATCTTAATGACAGATTGAATCTGTCGATGATCTCCTTGGATCTTGGACACCTGACTGAAGGACAGAAGAGCATTTCCAGAGAACACTCCCTGATCAGATTCAGGATCAGTTACCTTCATAACAGTGGTCTCGGTATGCAGGGAGGAGACTGAGAGTACCTTGGGAGACAACTGAAGAACAGTAGTGTGCTCATACACCAACTGTTCTCGGGGTGAATCCAGTGTCAGGTAGGCTGCGTCCAGTATATTCCTACCAAGAACATAACAAAAGTTAATGTCTTTGGCAGCTACCACCGCATAGTTAAACAGCGGTAGCCCCCACCCAGAAGGACACTTCACCTCTAACTGGACGTAGCCTAGAATGCTGGTGCAGAAACCAGTCAACCCCTCTAGCTGTTCTCCTGACAGTACCTGGTACTCTATGCCAAGTTGGCTCAGTACAGACTCACTTACTAGACAAACCTGTGCTCCTGTATCAACAAGAGCACAAAATAAGGTCTCCTGCATCATTACTATACCTACTGCCGAGTGTTGAGACACACGGGTACAACTGGACTGACGAGGTGCCTTTTCTGTCACGTACTGGATTACAGGACAATCCTCCGCCGCTTCCTGATCATCAGTGATCAAGCCCTCAGCGTCACGAACACGAGATTTTACCTCCACCTTATGGCCCAGAATCACGTCAGTTGGAGGGACGTAATTGCGGAGCTCAATCAGAGGATTAAAATGCACTCCAGACAGACACTGAAGATGCACACACTGAGGCTCAGTCACGGATGGATCACGATAGACTACGGGACAAGTGGGACCCCAATGGACCCAGATTTCCAGGTTCAATAACTTTGATGCTGCCAATAGCAACTCCAGAGCTGGGACTGTACCTGGAAATCTCATTGCCTTGATCCTGTTCCTGCTGGTCTTGTCCAGTTTGAAGCCTAGTCGACCGGCGTCTTTCAGAAACTGCTGAACTAAGGCATCCCGGAGCTTGGCTCCCTTCAGCGGAGAGTCGGGTGCGACACCTGACCCTTCTGTCCAGCAGTTCACGACTAGCTCCAAGGATTCGATGAGAGAATCTGGACCACCACGAACCTCCTTATACAAGGCCAGTCCAGTAGGCAACTTCGGAGTGCTGGGTTCAGTAGCTAACAGACAGTCAGTCAATGCGGGCCAGCGGGATAACCAGTCAGCAGCGGCATTCTGATCTCCTGGACAGTAATTAACAATAAAGTTAAATTCGGACAGGTCCTCCAGTGTCCGTGCTAGACGACTGTCCACCATCTTCATGTCATGAAGGTACATCAGGGGACGGTGATCAGAATGGATCACGAAGAACTGACCATAAAGGAAGGCCCTGAAGGTTTTCACTCCCCATCGCAGAGCAGCCAACTCACGCTCAATGGTAGAGTAACGGGTCTCGCAGTCAAGGAAAGTCATGGAGTCGTACGCTATCACCCGACGCTCCCCTGGATGCTCCAAGGACTCCTGGCACAGACAAGCACCAGCACCTTCACCCGAAGCGTCAACAAACAACTCCAAGGGTTTAGCATCAGCGGAGTAGTCAGGGTATGACAACATAATGTCCTCTTTGATCAGTTCCTTCAAGCGCACAAAGGCACTGTCCATTTCTGCAGTCCACTTCAGTTTCCTAGTTCCTTGAGATTTTCGTCCTCCAGTCTTCGCAGATAATGGTTTGGCTATCTGTGAGCACATGGGGATAAACTTCCTTTGGAAGTTGATCAGTCCCAGGAATCCCCGTAGCTCGCGCACAGTGGTCGGTTTAGGGAAGTCTTCCACTTTCTGGATGTATTCTGGTAGCTTACGCATACCAGAACGTCCAACCAGATGACCAAGATACTGGACCTCGGCTTGAACCCAAGAACACTTCCCGAGTTTTATCTTGAGTCCGTGCTTCTGGAGAGTAGCCAAAACTCGTTCTACCAGTTTCAGGTGTTCCTCGAAAGAAGACCCAAGTATCAATATGTCGTCAATGTAGACAACCACCTTGGCTTTCGGGAACTCTTGGAGAATACTCTGCATTTCTCTCTGGAACACTGCAGGTGCATTTTTCAGTCCAAACGATAAGCGTCTGAACTGCCAGAGTCCAAAGGCAGTAGAGAAAGTCGTGTATTCCTTACTGTCCTCTGCCAACAGTAACTGGTAGTATCCACGAACCAGGTCAAGGGTTGTAAAGTATTTGACTCCTTGAAGTCCAAATACAGAGTCGGCCATGTTAGGCATCGGGAACTTATCAGAGACAGTCACCTTATTCAGTCTATGGTAGTCCACACACAACCGTATACTATTGTCCTTTTTTCGGACTGGAACAATGGGTGAAGACCAAGGAGAGATGCTGGGTTCAATAATACCCAGTTCATGCAACTCCTTGCACTGTTCCTCGATGGCGTCAGCGACGGGTTTGGCAAACCGTCGAACTCTCTGATAAATGGGCGTCTCGTCATACAGGTGGATGCGTATTGGTGTGCTTGAGCACTCTCCCACATCATCATCACCAGTACTGATGACTGGAAGATGACGTCGAAGCATTTGACAAAACTGGTCCTTCTGAGAAGAGTCCAGTTCGTCGGAGATAGACAGATTGTCTATCTCTTCCAATACGCTCGGTTCAGGAGTCAGGTCACACTCCTGCGCTATCAGGCAGGATAGAGGAGCATCCACCATTACCATGGTGAACACTTTCCCCAAGAGATCGCCCTTCTTGATCTTGGCAGTTTCTTCAGATGAACCCTTGATTAAAACTGAGGCTTTTCCATCTTTCAGTTCGAGGATGCCAGGAATTGCTGTAACTTTCCTTGACAGACCGGGGGTTATGATGTCGCCATCATAATACATTTCCGGCCAACAGTTGGTCGGACAAGCAGGGCACCTAAAAGACGTGTCAAGTCCCTTAGGAAAGTTAACACTAACTGGAACAAGTACTGGCTCAATACTGGCAATCTTCATTGAATCGGTTGCGTGGACATCAAGTGCATAAAGCACTTGCTGACAACAGGCTCCACGTATCGGGACATAATACTCCCAAAGAGGCTCTTGGGGAGTACAGTGAACCCTCGTTTATCGCGGTAGATAGGTTCCAGACGCGGGCGCGATAGGTGAAAATCCGCGAAGTAGTGACAGCATATTTACCTATTTATTTAACATGTATATTCGGACTTTTAAAACCTTCCCTTGTACGTAGTACTGTTAACAAACCACCCTTTACACCCTGTAATGTACAGAACACTTAATGCATGTACTACAGCACCCTAAACTAAAACAGGCACAAATATTAAAGGCGATTTTATATCATGTGTTTCCTAAACACCTAAAAAGCACGATAAAAAATGGCAACCAATGTTTTGTTTACGTTCATCTCTGATCATAATGAAGAAACAAACTCATTTAGTGTACACATATATGTACGTATGGTTAGTTTTTGCATCGATTATATTGATTATACAGTACTGTATGTTGATTTTTTTATTACCAATGTTTTAGTTTACGTATTTTTCTTAGGACTTCCAAATGAAATCTTTTTCTTTATGACGCCGCCTGAAACGACGGCGTGTACGCTCAGTAAACAACCACGCTCAGAACAAACAAGGCATTTAACACGCATGATGATAGTGATAAATAATGATACAGTACATACAGTATTTACAGTACAAAGCATTTACAAAATATGTTACCTTACAAATATAAATTATACAGTACTTGTACGTAGCAAAGCAGGAAAACAATTTGAGAGAGAGAGAGAGAGAGAGAGAGAGAGAGAGAGAGAGAGAGAGAGAGATTGTTTTACGTACGTAAATGTAAATTTTAAACAAAAAAAATATGATAGGTTACAACATGTAGACTTTTAAAACCTTCCCTTTAACTTAATGCATACAGTACGTACAGTACTAAACTATAAAACAGGTTAAAGTAAAAAATAAAGATTGTTACTGTACTCACCACGAAAGAAGTTCCAGAAAAACTTGAATGACGATGGCGATGAATTTGCTGCACAGTAGAAATGATGATGATGAAGCTGATGATGTGTTCTACTGTGCAGTCAATGATAGTATTTTACGTCTCTTCAGACGGAGGTGTCTTTTCCTGGGACACCTCTTCAACTTCTTCAATTTCTTCCGAAGGCGTACTAGCAGGAGGAACTGGCTCTTTTTTGCGAGGCTGAAAAAACATTGTGATCGGAAGTTGTTGCCGCTGCTTCTTTTTTCGATCCAAGAGCATCCTGTAGGGAGTCGTGATGTCATCGACCTTGTTGCAGAATTGCATCGAGCGAACCATATCCTCGTCCCACTCTTGCAACATTTCTTTCGCCTCCTTCATATGGTTGCAGAACTTGGCGAGCCGTTCTAATGTTAAGCCCGTTTCTTCTACATTTTCTTGGGTCTCTTCCTGGGTACCCTCACTCTCTTCCTCACTTGCCGATTTCGTCAGGTCTTCGAGGTCTGCGTCAGTTAGGGGCTGGGAATGGCAGTCCAACAACTCGTCGACGTCTTCAGTCGTCATGTCGCCAAACCCGTCACCCCCAATTATGGCAGCCAACTGCACAGATTTCCGTATTGCAGAGTGTTGGATTTCCGACGGAGTAAATCCCTTGTCGTCGTAAACAATATCGGGCCACAGCTTCTTCCAGCTCGCATTTACGGTTGCAGGTTTCATCTCTTGAAGTGCCTTTTGAATATTCTGCAGGCACGTGGCTATGGTGTACTGCCGCCAGTACGCCTTCAAGTTGAAGTCTTCATCCTCGTCATCTTGGGCAGCATCCACACACGCAACGAGGTCCGCCAAGGTATTCTTCGTGTAGAGGGCCTTGAACGCCCTGATAACCCCCTGGTCCATTGGTTGAATTAATGACGTGGTGTTGGGTGGCAGGAACTCAACCTGAACGCCCTCACGCGACAGGTCAGTTGCGTGTCCACCAGCGTTATCCATAAGGAGAAGGATCTTGAATGGCAAGCCCTTCTCTAAGAGATATTCATGGACTTGCGGGATGAAACACTGGTGGAACCAGTTGGAGGTCAGCATCTTCGTAATCCATGCTTTTTGATTATGCATCCAGTACACGGGAAGGAGATTCTTATTTTTGTTTTTCAAAGCGCGAGGATTTTTCGACTTATAAATAAGCCCCGGCTTTAACAAAAATCCAGCAGCATTGCCACACATCACGAGGGTAACGCGATCCTTGAATGCCTTAAAGCCAGAGGCTTTGGCTTCCTCTTTGAACAGGAAAGTTCGCGACGGCATTCTCTTCCAAAACAAGCCGGTTTCATCCATATTAAACACTTGTTCCGGCTTGTATCCACCTTCAGCGATAATGTTCTTGAAAGTCTGGTTCACGTAAGTTTCAGCAGCGGCAGTGTCAGCGGAAGCAGACTCCCCATGCAGGGAAACGCTTTTCAGGGCGAAGCGTTTCTGAAACTTCGCGAACCATCCTTTGCTGGCGGAAAAACGTTGTTTCTGACGCTGGGAATCAGTGGAGGTCCCTGGTTGAGGATCATCTACATCATCATCTTCTTCAGCATGGTCGCCATCGTCGTCATGAGGTTCCTTTGCCGCAAAATTCTCATACAAGCTCAAAGCCTTTGTTCGGATGGTGTTCGTATCCAACGCTATGTTCTTCTTCCGACAGTCGGCAATCCACACAGCTAAAGCACCTTCCATGCGTACGATCGTTTTATTACGCGTTGTAACGACTCGCTTCGCTGATCTGCTAAAGGTGATTGCAGCAGTCTTTCTAATGTTCGCCTCGTCCTTCCTGATGTAGCGAACGGTGGATTCGTTGATGCCAAAATGGCGGCCGGCGGCCGCGTAACTTCTACCATCTTTTAACATGTCGAGAAGCGTAACCTTCTCAGCTATCGTCATCATTCTTCGGTGGCGTTTAGGCTCACTACCAGCCTTACTAGAAGCAGAACGCTTGGGAGCCATTGTAACAGAAAGTTCAACAAAAAGTTCAACTTAAAACAGTCGCACACAGCACAGATTCAACTTCACAAACTTAAGAACGTCTACTCAGCAATACGCGGAAAGAGAAAGTGAACGATGCAGTCCCGCGAGAACTTTGATGCTGCGGGTAGAAGATGCGGGCAAAACACCAATCACAGGCTAGATAACAAAACTTGAGTTTTGATTCGTCATCTATCAGCGCTTGAACCAATCACAACCCGTCTTATACAGTACTATGGTGCGTTGGTTACTCATAGAAGATGTCCCGCGCACACTGAACGTACGTAGATTAAGTACAATACCGTAATAATAATAAATAATGATAATAATACTGTACAGTAATAATAATAATAATAATGATTAATAATAATAACAATAATAATTTTATTAACAACAACAACAATAATAATAATAATAACAATAATAATAAAAATTTACGTACGTACGCTATTTTACGCCTCTCTCTCTCTCTCTCTCTCTCTCTCTCTCTCTCTCTCTCTCTCTCTCTCTCTCTCTCTCTCTCGTACGCTTACAGTACTTATTCGAAATGTGATTTTTGCAACAAAGAATATTATTGGATGCAGTACTGTACTACGTACGTATACATACAAAAGATTCATGGAAAAGAAGCACATCCATTACAGTACACACCATTCTAATATGGTATGACTGCATCTGATTTGCGTTTCATGTTCGATTTAATTTTACTACGTACTGAATTATCGTATGATCACATTCTCTTTTCGTGTTTTAATTCTTTCTGTGCTGAATTATATATCATATGTAATGCAATGAACAATCAGTAAGAGCAGATATTACTATAATTACAGTATTAATGGAATTACAGGTAACAAAATATCGTATTTGGTTATCTTCAGATTTCGCGGTATTTTCGAATTTTCCGGAAAATCCGCGATATGTATATATATATGGGTTATGGGAAAACCCCGCGAAGTGGTGAATCCGCGATTGTCGAACCGCGAAGTAGCGAGGGTTCACTGTACTGCCAACGCTCAGCCGATTTCGGGCTCCGTCAACTATCACCCCATTTGCTCTCAAGAACTGGTAACCAAGCACTACGTGCTCAGCCATAGTTCCTGAAGGCACTACATGGAACACACCCGGGGCGAATGTCATTCCATGCAGTATAGGGGTCAACCGTACAGTACCTAGGGTCTTAGGTCCTGTTTGCCCTAAACCCTTCAGTCCAATGGTGTTGGGTACCATCTGCAGCTGGTAATCCTGTACTACTCTCGATGACAGGAGGTTGACCTCAGCTCCGGAGTCAATGAGAGCATCCAACGCTCCCGATGGAAACTCAGACATGGTCACTGGGACAACCATGAGTGGTACAGGAGCCAACTGCGCCAGGTTAACCCTACGAAGGGTTTTCAATACAGCCTCAGTTTCTGCTTTCTCTCTGGAGGAGTCAGTTGGAGAAGCTCTGGACTGTGTCGAGGACAGGTTATCACAGGCCAATCCTGAAAGAGCCATTGGAGGTGCAATGACTTTTTCAGGTTGAGGGGTAACCTTAGAAATCGAGATTTCCGAGGCTGCCGCCGGAATACTAGGAGCATGCACCCTAGCACTCACACCCTCCTTCGATGTAGCCCCATCTTCTACACCGAAGGCCTTCCTGCCCGCATCACGCCTCTCTCGGGCTTCTCGGCACCAGTCGAGGAGGCGTTCCTTCATGTCGGGGTATGAGACCTCGGGACCCCCCATGGCTGAGAACGCCTCATGAATTTCTCCCTTCAGAAATTTCCCGAGATCAACAGTCCATCGACCTGAAACGAAAAGACATAGGAACGCCAATGCGTAGATGCATGATGGGATACAGTACAGTAGATGCTAACCAATAGGAGAGCAGGATCTCATGGTGGTAACTAGCATCCGAGTAGGGAGATAACCAACGGGAGTGCGGGAGGATGGTAGAGAGTTTACGAGCTGGAGACGCGCAAATTTTAAAATCAGTCTCAGACACGGTCTTGCTCTCGCATCGTACCTCCTTTCATCGTCCGAAACATTTTTCGTGATGCAAGTTGTAAAATTCTTTGCATCTCGTTTTGCAGAGTGAAAATTTCGTAAGCAGATTCTTTCGTATCGAGAGGTTTGACTGTACTTAGCAGGCAATACATTTACAGAAGCACTAGTATTTACCAGAAAAACCACTTGTTCTGCATCAAAAATTAGCTTGCATTTGAGTTGATGAGATTTGTGAATACCATCATCTGATGTCACTGCAAAAATCCAGTCTTCATCAGAATCATCTTGCATCTTCACAACATTGTGGACGGGGTGATTTTTTCTTTGTTGTCTTGCATTTTTAGCATTCTGGTTTTTGGTAGCATCATTGGAGCATTTTTGTGCGGAGTGCTTCTGTTCATTACATTCGTCATATGTTTTACCTCAGGCAGGGCACAGCTCTTTCTTCTTGACATGATTATGACCACATATTTGCACTGCTTTTCAACTTCAGATTTTGCAGATTTAGACTTGGACCTGCCAGGCTTTTTTTTTTTATATTGAGTAGCAGCAACTTTGTTTATTGAGTCTGGTTTCAGAGCTTTGTGCTGTGTGAGGGCACATTCAATAGTTCAACAAATGTCAATAATCTTACCAAGAGTGAGAGTACATTCCTTTAACAAATCATTATGGGCCTCTTCAGATTGTACTCCAAACACAATCCTATCCCTGAGCAGAGAATCACTACAGTTTTCTCAGTAATTGCAAGTTTTCCCGAGAGATCGTAGGTCAGCAAGTTATGCATAAAATTATTCAGATTAAAATTGGTTCCTCTTGTTAAAGAGATAACGTTCTTAAGTTTCATTTACCTCACCAACAAAAAATTCTTGAAACTTGTTGATAACTTCATCAACCATATGAACATCCTCATTGGTTTGGAACTTGAAACCACTGAAAGTAAATAGAGCGTCATCAGCAAGGCAGTTTTTCAGAAGGGCTACTTGCGTTTCATGATTTTGTTCCCCGAGTCTCGTCAGGATAACGTAAGACTCTCACCTTTGCTTGAATAGTTTCCAGCTGTCCACAGGGCTAGATTCCAGCATGAATAGTTGTGGAGGTTTGATTCCAGGTAACCGAGGAGGTGTTGGTGATTTGGCACCAGGCGCGTTGAGTCAGAGTGAGCAACAACTGAGCAATAATCGAGAACCACAAGGTCTGATTCAGGAGAACTACAGAGGCTTGTAACAGAGTGCCCACCAGTAGAACGGTGCAGATAACTATGCGGAATGTTCAGAAGTTTCCACAGAACAATTTCTGCTTCTTTCACAGCTGCCACCATGTTTCATTCTCGGAGGTTGTTTACTCTAACATTGTTTATTCTCACTAACTGCGGCTGACAACTAAAAGAGGACTATAAGTAAAAACTTATTGGTACCGCCATCTAGCATATACATCACATAACAGTTGCCACCCTGCATTAAAGTCTTAATGACTAGTAATCCAGCTCCTCCGAAAGATAATCCCTATTGAATAGCATAAGGTTTGTTTAGTAATTGAACAAGTGAGTATTCTAAGATTTTAGTCATTCATAACAAAAAGAAATACATAGTTTTTAAAATTACCAGACTCGGTACTTACTTATGTTTGATCATAGCATTCTGAGGAATTTGGTAATTAGAAAGAGGCTTTCGGAACTGATAGATTTTCTGCAACAAATACTCTCGAATCTTACTAACTGCTTTAACAGTAAGTTTATCAACTATGTCTTGGACATCTTGACATGAATGAGCATCTGAAAAGGAAAATCATTCATTACTAATTTGATAATTTTCTACTTAATTTCTGTGTATGTGGAATTTTCTAGCCACTCTTTAATGTAAACCAGAACAATACATATGTGAACTTTGTATTTTGATATCTTGTAGGACCAAGATTAGCAGGGTAAATAAGGTAAACAAAAGATGCAGCACACAAGGATGCAGGTTTCATCCATTTTAATCTGACATACATTATACCATCCTCACTGATTCCCAAATACATGAAACTATTTTGAAAAAATTAGACTAAAAAATGGGATTTTAATAAAAAAAAATTATTTCTGTACTCACCTGATGTTCATATCGTTCTCGTCTCTGGAAGCTTGGAATGTCGACATCAGCCTTTAAACATTAAAAAAAATTCCCATTTTTTTCTTTCTAATAGACTAATGCCCTTAGTAAAGCTTACTGACATCTAACAAATAATAGGAAGCTATGCATGTTGTATCCCTTCTTCACTCTCAAAGTCAAATTAATCCCTTATCTTCTTGATGCCACTAGTCACTGACTGGGGATGTACATGAATAAGCATCAGGTATATATAAAAATACCAGTTTTTTTACTGAAATTCTATTTATTCTAATGAGCCTCCCTTTATTTTCAAATTACTGATTCCCACACTCTAGTGGTGGTGGATAGTGAAGGAAGGTGATAGGACATTTAGCTTCCCATATTCAATATAATCATATTCCAGCCTACCTGTAGTTTAGACTTTTGAGCTTCAGATTGACATACTGAATACTATTTTATCACCAAATTCCTCATTTATACAATAGAAGTCTTTTTAACTGTACCCAAGGAACTTTGCTACTGCCAGACAATCGAAAGTACCATGGTATAAGGTAACGCCTTAAAAATGCCTTTGAATTTTATTGAAACCTCCTATGACATCACCCACGGGACCACAAACAAATGACACACACATTAGACATAGAAGAAGATTGCTTAAAAATAAAAGGGGAGAAAAACTGCAATCTTGCATATAGTATTGTAACACCCAAGTTTTTACACCCCAATAAAAATAATTTTATCATCCACAGTATCAAGTATTACGCAAGTTCCTTTTTTTTTAAACCAAATTATAATAAACAAATCTCTTTTCACATGATCCATTTAGTCCAACTTCTAGTTCAATATGTTAAAAAGGCACAGAGAATGATAAAAGTATCATTAGTAAAGACTACGTCCATAAACAACAGAACATCACAAATTTTAAGTACCGTAATTTGTATTTTTCCTAACAGTACTTGCCTCGAACTACTTTCTTTGGAGTATCTGGGATCTCCTCCCTATCCGACCAAGAATTTTGCGCAGTCCCCCCTATCTCCGTTTTCCCTTGTCTGGTCCCTCAGAGGCGGCGGGATACGTGCCCTGAGCATTCCGGGGTCAGCGCGTGGGTGCGCTACTGGGTCGTTGTCGTCAGTAAGCTTATAAGTCTCTACCTCGAACACCTGTAAGGTACCCGGGGCAGGATGGGTGGGCAATAACCCGAAAGTAGTTCGAGGTAAGTACTGTTAGGAAAAATAAAAATTACTTAAAATTTGTGATTTGTGCCAACTCGGAGTACTCACCTCGAACTACTTTCTCAGGAGACTTACACTTTAGGAGGCGGGGGTGGACTTACAGGCCGGAAGACCCACCACTACCATCCAAGGGCATGGGACCTAGATAGGCAGCTAGGTCCAGACGACAGAAAGATCAGGGTAGGAGAGTCAGGGGAAGCACGCAAAAGTCTACCTGTTTGTATAAACTCACCTTTATAAATAATCTGAGCATGGGCTTCCAAAACATCCATCTCTCACATGGGAGGAGGGAAGGGAAGGGAAAGGGTAGCAAGGAAAGGGAAGTAAGGGGGGAACCTGTGTCGCTAGCAATTACTTCTCTCGGGCTACCCGGGGCCTTAGCTCTAAACTTGTTGCAGGGCGGAAATCACTGGTCCGATGGAGAAGGAGTCCAGGGACTTCCTCGTGCGGTCTTTCAGGTAGTGGGCCGTAAAGGTGGACTGCCTGGACCATGTGCCTGCTCGCATGATTTGGCCCACTGCCATGTTGCTGTCAAAGGCCAAAGAAGTGCTAAGACCTCTAATATCATGGGGTCACGGGGTACCAGGGATTGCAGACCCCTCACTGGCGTAAGCTCTCTTGATGACTTACCGAAGCCAGGAGGAGATCGTGTTCTTCGACACGGCCTTCTTTACTGGGCCTAAGGAGACAAACAGACTTTTGATGCCTGGCCGGAGTCTGGCTGTCCTGCTGAGGTATTTCCTGACCGTTCTCACTGGGCACAGGAGCAAGTCTTTCGGGTTGTCCAAGTGAGGGATGGCCGGGACCGAGACCCTCGAACCTCGGGCCTGCAATGGCCGGATTCTGCGTTTTGGCCACAAACTCAGGCAGAAACTTATAGGTCGTTCCACCCTTTCGTGTGCGAGACCTTGGATGACAAGCCGTGAAGCTCACTCACGCGCTTGGCTGAGGCCAGAGCCAGCAAGAACATCGTCTTGAGGGTGAGGTCTTTATCTAGAATATCCTTGAGGGGCTCGAAGGGAGGCCCTGTCAAAACTTTGAGAACCTTGGCTACGTCCCACTGTGGGACCCGAGCGGCCCGGGGGAACAAGACTGCTCGAAACTTCTGATGAGCATGGTAATCTGGCGAGAGGCCCCCAGGTCGATGCCTCTGAGCCGAAAGACCTGCCCCAGGCCCGCTCGGACCCCCTTGATGGCTGGAATGGAGACCCCCAGGTCGACCTTCAGGTGGACCAGGAAGTCTGCAATCTTATGGACTGATGCATCCATAGGCCTCAGGTTCTGCGTGGCACACCACTTCACAAACGTGGTCCACTTGGCCTGGTACACCACGATCGAGGACTTCCGCAGATACCCTGACATCCTCAAAGCCGTCTTCCCTGAGTATCCTTCTTTTCTCAACAGGCGCTCAATAACCTCCACGCGTGGAGCTGGAGGCACTGAGGGTTTTCGTGAAACCTTCGAAAGAGAGGCTGGTGCAGAAGGTCTTCCCTTACTGGTAGGGGCCACGGAGGAAGGGTGGCCAGGTCCTGTAGATCCGCGAACCACTCCCTCTCCGGCCACCAGGGCGCTACCAAAGAAATCACTGTTGCCCTTGATTGCCTGAGCCTGTTGAGCACCTGCCTGAGAATCCTGAAGGGGGGAAAGGCATACACGTCGAGTCCGTCCCATGGGTGCTGGAAGGCGTCCTCGAACGCTGCTGCTGGGTCTGGCACAGGAGAACAGAACATGGGGAGCTGCGTGTTGAGCCTTGTGGCGAACAGGTCTATCACCGGTGAGCCCCACAACTGTAGGACCTTCTGGGCCATCTGTGGGTGTAGGGACCACTCCGACCCCACTACTTGCCCTGCTCTGCTGAGGCCGTCGGCTAGGACGTTTCTCTTCCCCGGAATGAACCTGGCTGTGAGAATGATGTGATTCCTCTCCGCCCATTCCAGGACTCGAGCCGTGAGATTGCACAGCTCCCTTGATCTCAATCCTCCTTGCTTCTTTATGTAAGCCACCATGGTGGCGTTGTTGCACATGAGGGCTATTGCGTTTCCCCGCAGCTGATGGGCAAATATTGCGAGGGCCTTTTGAACCGCCCGCAGCTCGAGCAGGTTTATGTGGAGAAGCTTCTCCTCCGGGGACCACTTTCCCTCTGCTGTCTCTTCGAGCAGAAGGGCTCCCCACCCCTCATTTGACGCGTCCGTGAAGAGCAACACCTCCGGAGAAGTGGAAGTGAACGGCACGCCGCGTAGGGTGTTTGCCCTGTCGGACCACCAGAGGATCATGTTTTTGGTGGCTGGGGTCATCATGACTAAGGACTGAGGCGGGTCTCCCGGTGGCCAGAGGTCCTTCAGATTTCACTGGACCGGCCTCAGCTTGAGTCTCCCCTGAGGAACTACCTTCTCCAACGAGACCAGGTGGCCCACGAGTCGCTGCCAATCCTTGGCCCTCACTGGCGCATTTGCTAGGAATGGTTGAACTATGTGGTCTAGATTGTCCAGTCTCTCTTGAAAGGGGATTGCCCTTGCTACCTGGGAATCCAGGACCATCCTCAGGTACGTCATCCTGGTGGTGGGGATCAACTGGGACTTCTCCAGATTGATGGTAACCCCCAGTTCACTGCAGAACTGTAACAGCTTTGCCCCCTGTTCCTTTAAGGCTGCCTCTGCGGCTGAAAGAAACAACCATTCATCGAGGTCCCTGATCAGCCTGATGCTCTGCTTGTGTCCCCAGGCTGATACTACGGTGAATACCCTCGTGAAAACCTGAGGTGCTGTCGACAGGCCGAAGCAGAGGGTCCTGAACTGCAGAGACTGGGCTCCCCACTTCACCCTAAGTAACTTCCTGCTGGAGGGGTGTACGGGAATCTGAAAGTAGGCGTCCTTGAGGTCCAGGGACATCATGAAGTCCCCTTCCCTCACGGCTGCCAGTACCGACTCCGGCGTGTCCATCTTGAAGGATGTCTTTCTGATGAACTTGTTCAGGGCCGAGAGGTCGATGACTGGTCTCCAACCCCCCGTAGCTTTCTCCACCAGGAAGAGCCTGCTGTAAAACACCGGGGACGATTCCCGAACGGGTTACAGAGCTCCTTTGTTCAACATGGCCGACACCTCCTCCTGCAAGGCTGCTCTCTTCATGTGATCCTTGAGGGCCAGCCACTCCACCCGATGCTTGGGAATCAGAGGAGGAGGTTCCGTCAGGAAGGGAATCCTGTATCCCTCCCTGAGGACTGACACGGACCATGGGTCCGCACCGTTGTCCCGCCATGCTTGCCAATGGTATTTGAGGCATCCCCCCACCTGTGGCGTGGGAAGGTGTAGGGGGCCTCGCCTCCTATCTCCTTCTGGGGAGATGGCTTGAGTGGCCTCGTCTCGAGCCTGAGTACTTTTGCCTAAAGGAGGCCTGGGCTGGGGCACCATCTGTGGGAGGGCCGCGAGGACTGATGCCAAGAAGGGGAGGAGGCTTCCTGTCTAGCTGGTGGCGTAGACGGGTAGGCCCCATCCACAGATGGTCTCCTATGTGGAGGGCATCTTGTTGCTGGCTAATTAGGCTCAGCTGAGTCCTTCAGTTTCCCCACTCTCTCCATGGTCTCTGCTACCATCTGGAGGGGGGAACAGGGTATCACCCCCACACCGGAGCATTCCAAAGGAACTTGGCCTCTCGTTCGGGGAGTCTACGAGGGAATCTGTTTAGAACTGTGTCTCTCCTTCTCAAGATCCAGTTTGCTGTTTGTGTCAAGGACTGGAATGTCAAGAATTTCATCGCCTTGGCCCCAGAGCGTATGAGCTCATGCATTAGGGCTTGATTCTCGGGCACCGAGAGATCGTGGGAGAGGTGAAAGCCTGCTAAAGGGCATGCCCACAGGTCCAACCAGGAGGCCAAATTGATGATGTCCTGAGACGTGTTTTCCATCATAGTGGCCTCCGCCTGTGAGAAGACCACGGGGGCAGTAAGGATCCTGTCATCTGTGCTGCCCTGGCTCAGAGCCGCAATGGCTTCTTCCATTACTCGAGGCCCTACAGGCAGCCCGTACGGCACATAAAATTTCTTCTGAAGCCCGGGCAGGAGCTTGAAGGACCCTTGGGCCCTGAGGGAGTTCTTGTGTCCTGAGACAACACGGTTGACGTGGTCCATGCCCAGGGACACGTCTGGAGCCATTAGTAGGGTCAAGGATGGTTTCGGCTGTATAGGGTTGTCCACCATCCTACCCAAACCCGAAAGCCAGGCCTGCTCCGAGAATGGTTTGGGCTCATCCAGTCTGTGGTGATGCCGTATAAGGGATAAAAGTTTTCTGTATGAGGATGCTTCATCAGGTGAACAATCTCCAGCATCCACTAAGCCCGCTACCACTTGATCCGCCGTGCTGGCTGGTTCTTCGATCATGGATGGATCCATGGGGGCGGTCATATCCCTGGCATCCGGCCGACTCGACGGAGCGGCTATCTCCATCACAGATGGAGCCCTTGAGGAGGAGGTAGCTGTCATGGGTCTATCCCCTCCTGGAGGAATCTCTGAAGAGTGACTACCATGCTGTGCCAGCGGCTGCATCCGATGCATGGATGGAGCCGGTGAGACGTTGGGCATGGGAATAATGCTGCTGGGTTGAGCCAGCGGCTGCCTCCGCTGAATGGATGGAGCTGGTGACTTGCCGGGCAAGGGCAAAGAAAAGCTAGTGTGTGCCAACGGCTGCATCCGAAGAGTGGACGGAGCCGAAGAGACACTGGGCGGAGGCACGTTAGCGGCTCCAGCAGCCGCCAAGGCAGGCACTGGAACGGCAAGAGCCATGTTCAACCCACAAGGGGGAAAAGCTAACTTTCCCAATTTGCCCTCTTCTTTTTGGAACTCTTCTTCTTCTTGCTATTTTTTTTAGCAACTTTGGCCTTCTTCCTAGACGGGCCTGAGTTCGCACTCAACTTCTTCTTCTTTGATTTCTTTTTCTTTTTCTTCATCTCCTGGTCGCTGGAGTCTTCCTTATTCCCTTTGTGGATCTCTCTCTCTCTCTCTCTCTCTCTCCTCTCTCTCTCTCTCTCTCTCTCTCTCTCTCTCTCTCATCCAATAACAACTCATTTTCCTTAGATACAATATCTACAATTGGTATGCAACAATTCTGCATATATGAATAAGTATTTCAAGGAACACTAGTGTTTGTGCGAGCAGTCAATCATCAAGACAGTGAGTCTATGAAGATGGTATGCCTAATCACATACTCACCAATAATGAAAAATTAACATAAAAACACTGAGAATGTCACCTTAGATTTCCTTTATAATATCTCCATGTTGATCACTCCTTTCGGAAAAATGTCATCTTTACAGATGAAAAATATCTAACATCAGTGAAGCACGAACAAGGCATTGCTGAAGGTGATGGAATACCACTATGATGAGACAAAGATTCAGAAGAGAGCTAAGAGTTAAAGAGTTCAATTTAATTTGTGGAGTTGGATGATTATTTGGAGGGTTCACGAGCAATGATTATGTGGATGTCCTCCTTCCCAAAGTAAGAGCCATGGCCATTCCCAATCCACAACCAATCGTTCTCGTGCACGATAATAGCCCCATCCATACCAACACAGTAGTTAGAGCTTGGTTAGAGCATCACCCAAAAATCCAGGAAATAAACTGGCCACCAAAAAGGTACGACATCAACCCTATGGAGAACCTATGGGCAAAAATGATTCGTTATTGGGACGTAAGAGAGCAACGAACGTGCTAAGCCATATAAACACGAGCATTTGAATTGTGGGTGTCAAAATTTCGCTCGACAATATGCAAGAATCTTGTGCTTGGGCTTATAGCATCTTGCTTTTCCAACTATGGTTGTAGCTTAGCTAGTAAGAATAATAACAATAATAATAATAATAATAATAATGATGGATGGACATCACACTAAGGAGCATTTAGTTTACATTGAATATATAAATGATTCTTGAATTAGAAATAAAATAATGAAAATTTTTCTTTACTTTTCAGCAAATATTTATATTCAGTAAGCTAAGCAACCTAATTTGGTTACAGTAGTCTAGTTTTTACACCATTCTCCTGGGATCATATTATAATTTTAAATAAACACGACTATAAAATTATGATGCCTCTTATCAACCATCCTCAATACTGTACTAACTGAATATAATTGCTTATTAACCATGAAATAACCGATGGAACCAGAGCTTATTCAGCGGGAACATAGAATCACCATGTGTTCCATACCATAGCAGCAATTAAAACAATATTGCATTTTGTATAAGTGAATGCAGACATCCTAATCTGCCCAGCTTTCACCCAATTTGTCTCATTGTTATTAACATTTAGTCAGTAACTATGACAGAGAATGCTTAAGGATTCTGTCATGCAAATATCATAATCCTGGATAGGTATCGTTATTTGACTACCTTAATTAGGTTTCGATGAGTTGACCTTGACCCGAGGTCCAAAACAAATTCATAAAAAATTTATTTACCAAGCAATTCACAACCTTTTACTATTAAAAAAAAACTTCAAAGAATATTTTATTCTTCAAAAAAGGTAAATGAAAGCTAAGTCTAAAATAAATATTTACTACAAATAAATTAAAAAAATAAGTGTACAAAAAAATGACTTTACAAAAAAATTCACCTAAAATCTAAAGATGGATTTTAGGAAATGTGGAAATAAGCACTTATTCTACGATAATTGAGCACCATTTGCTGAGATTGAGAGGGGGGGGGGAGAGGAACTAAAAGGGAACGTTTCATGAAATGAGAAAAAGTGTATGCTTTTTTGCCTAAAAAAATCTATCCTCTTTTCAACATTTTTTTGGGGTAGGTAAATGACATAGTTAGTGGCTGAAATTTTTACAGGATATTGTATTATTATGGTACAACAAAAATATGTAAAAGAATCTGCACTTGGATAATATTTAATGTTTTATAAAGGGGCAAATATTTTTTTTTTTTTTGGCCGAGTTATATCATGAAATTTTTCAAGACAAATCCTTATATCCATTGCTGATCATGGTATTTATGCATGAAAATATGAAAAATTTTATAAAAAAGATGAATACATAGAACTCTGCCAGTTTCTGTCGGATATGCTCACAAAATGGCCGCCAACCACACCACCTTGGAAGGTCAAATCTGTTACCTAAAATGGAGAAAGATATGTCAATATCAGCGAGTCATATACTTATATAATTGTTCGAGGATTTGCAGAAAAATATTATGGTAGCTAGAATGAAGTTTATAGATTATTTTACAATTAAAAAAAATAAAATAATGATCATAACTACGTTATCATAAGGGTACAAACTTATAAAAACAGGAGAAATTATAAGCTATTTTATAAAAACAAGGTGTAGAAGACATTCACAAACTCTTTACAACAATCCTTTTTTATACACGTCTAAACACTACTGCACATTCGGTAATTACATAAAAATTTCATATTACACAACTTACCTTAATTAGGTATTGATGAGTCGAGCTCGATCCGAGGGTATCTCAGAAATAACACAAGGAAAAGAGCTGGGATGAAATGCATCCTCACCCAACTGCTGCGCACACTCAACTGAGGTCTCGCAGGTCGGGACCATTCACAACAAATACAGATGAAAAATTATGGCAAAGAAACATGTTTTTTTTTTTTTTACCTCGGGTCATATACGACCCACCACACCTATCCAGGGTTAAGCATTAAGTGACTTGTCTCTATAGAATCCAAAAAATGCAGTAGAAATTCATCTGTAGTGGCACACAATATCTTACCTCAATGTAAACCGTATCTTTTAATAAAAAAAAAAAAACGAGACCAAGAAAAGCCATAGATGCATCTATCCTAACCTTACGTAATGTAAGCTAGGGGAGGATATAAGTAATGTGAAGATTATTTGTAGTTGCTCTCTGATGATTGACTGCTCACACAAACACTAGTGTTTCCTGAAATACTTGTTCATATATGGTGCATTGGTTCATACCAATTGTAGTAATGCTATCTAAGGAAAATGAGTTATTATTGGACTCGTGTATTGGGTATAAGTAAGTTTTTTCAGTCTAGACAAAATTTCCAAAATTTACCAAAGTTCATTATTTTAGCCAATAACTCTTTTGTTAGAATGTTATATCGAATAACAACAAGTGAATCTAAACAATGTAATTATAATTTGGAATCATTGTCGAAAATATTATGATACTGATGAATTCATAGTGAATTACTACCAAACAAAATGCTGCCTTCCCCACCTTTGGCATCACACTCTTTCAACATACATACATACATACATACATACAGAGAGAGAGAGAGAGAGAGAGAGAGAGAGAGAGAGAGAGAGAGAGAGAGAGAGAGGAGAGAGAGAGAGAGAGAGAGAGAGAGAGAGAGAGAGAGAGAGAGAGAGAGGAGAGAGAGAGAGAGAGAGAGAGAGAGAGAGAGAGAGAGAGAGAGAGAGAGAGAGAGACTCATAGCTTGTGTTTACAAAAGGTTTTTCAGTCAGGACATAATAATTGCCAAACTAATTGTCGATCATTTGTCAACCTGTTGTTCACGAGAATGGTATAGTAAATAACACAGCAAATATAAGTTAGAATCATTATAATCATAAAACTAGGATCGGATCGTGTGATATTAAATTGAATTTACGTTCATACATAAATGTTTTGTGCTTCCCCTACCATCACACACCTTACAGCTCTAACAAGTAGTACTTCCCCCTGCCTGTCATCCTGCCCCTTCCTGGCGTTCTCCCCCAGCCCGTCGCCCACACCGCCCCACCTCCAACCCCCGCCGGTTGTCCTCCCTCCTAACTACCAAACTCTTCTACACCTTCAGTTCTGGAATCTATAGATACTGGGGGTGACAGTTGGGGACCGGAGATGACAGGACATTTGGATTTGACTGTACAGTACTGTATGTGTTTCCTTCCATAACTTAACTTGTGTCCCAGCCTTTAGATTTTTTTACACATTTTTTTCTAATTAGTAAGTTGAAAAATGCAGAAGTAAAATATCTTGCCTGAGAATCGAACTGTTCCATTTTTTGAATACTGTAGCTCTGTACTCTAGAGTACTAGTGAAATAGAGGCAGTATATTAACTGATAAAGTGATAGGGAAGTTCTAAGGCTCTTGCTTGGTCCCCTTGTCTAGAACAAAATCAAGGGGTAGTGCCCATTTCTTTTTCTTTTCCCCAGATCTCTGAGGCAATCTACCGTATTTTTGTGTAGTGCAGAGCTATTGCGTGGTCAGCATTCTGTTACAAGGTAGTCTGCAAACCACACCCACGTAAACAAAGGCAAATATGTATACTGTACCTGTATTCCCTGTTTTGATTTCATAATACAATACTAGTATATGAATATTACATGCATTACTTTAGGATACATTTAAGTATATCTACGTATATAAATGTCAATATCATGATATAAATCTTTTATATATAGCCATAAAGTATATTGAATGTAAGCAAATTGGGACCCGGGGGGTCCGGAGTGCTTAAATATCAATATTAAAATAACTATTTTGATTGTAAAAGGAATTGAAATCAAGTCAGACCATAACCGTGATCATATCAAAAGAGGGAAGGGAAGGTCGAGAACAAGGATCGTACTGTATATATAATATATATATGTGACTAATATAAAGTTAATCCAAGAAGAATGAGTAACGTTGGCTCCGAGGCGCAACTAAACAACTCGACCGGATGGTAATGTATAAAAGCTACTTCCGGGGATCCCGTAATGAAATCTTAATATATATATATATATATATATATATATATATATATATATATATATATATATATATATATATATATATATATATATCTATATAAGGTCCGTGAGGTGCGTGACACAAGAGGGGGAAAGGGATCTTTAACGGGTCCGTGACGTGCGGGACCGGGGAAGTAGCACGTACAAAACTTAATAAATAATACAACATAACAAGGTACCACGGACCGAGCCGAAAACTTCCCGCCGATTGTTGGCCAAACGAGTGACGGAAAGAAAACGACTACGACCGGGTAGAGTAGTGGAAAGAGTAAGTAATGTACGTTAATGTATAATAATAGTATGCCTCACAGATCAATGGGAACCGCCCGTGCAAAGCGGATGCCCCCGGGAGGGGTACATAGCGCTATAAAGTGACTCAAACTCGATCGGGAGAGAGAGAGGGAGGGAACCCTGGGGTGGGGTATCGGCGGGAAGAAGCTAGGAGTGGGGCGATAGCAGGTATACCAACCTGCCAGACCCACGATTGATATGATCACGTGGAAGGACTAATAACACTATAATAAACATAACTCATGGTAAAATAAGATATGAAGGCATGCTGGATGATAATAATAATAAAATTAGCTAAACATCAATCGTAAAACAAACGAGGGAGCGAACAAGAGACAGGAGAAAATCAAGCCTGACGGCGCTGGGAGTAGGCAGGGCTACCAACATAACATAGGGTCAGTGAAGTGCTAACAAAATGAAAACTAATATGAAATATCTGACTCATGAAAGCCCCTCGAGCTAATGCAAGCAAACGAATGACGTTAAAATGATAAGCAAGTCCGTGGCGTGCGAACGTAAATAATCCAAGTAATAATATGTGAAATAGAACGCCGAAGGCGATCAGGCATGCCAACCTACCGAAAATACGCACACGTATATGTAATAACTGTTATCATAAAAACAGGACAAAATAAAATTAATACGGTGTGTGAACCGTGGATATCCATAAGGTTCATAACGAGAAACAATCAGTATGGAGGACTTATTGAAAATCGTTAAGAACGAATGAGAGAGAGAGAGGAGGGAGCCGAGCGCCATGAAAGACCCACGCGGGGTCGTGAAAAATAAAACTGTTATAATATAAGCAAAAAAGGGCAAGGCCCCCTCCAAAATCTCAAAACTCATAGATCTGGTACTTAACTTAGATGGAGTGACATTGGAGTCCGACATCTTGAGGTAAATCCAGAAAAAACCAGCGAAATTCACACACTAAGGCAAAATAAGGATTAAATAGTGGTGCTATGAAAAAGGAGTGACGTCACTGGCGTGGGATTGCTAGTAGTAGTAGGATGTTGAACGGCACCTCGCTGTTCGGGGATGTTGACAGGAGATATCTAAATGGTGCGAGGCCTCTGGTTGTGATTTATTCAACGCCCCAGTAGTATACCGACACCTTATTAAGGTGAGCGAGCTGGGTTCAACCTAGCATTCCTATACAAATTTTTCTCTGGTAAATTCATAGTAGTTTTTACCTTAGAAATGATGTTAAAGGAGCATTTCACTGGGCGGCACGGGTCTCTCACCCAGAAATAGATTTTTCCTTCGTCAAAATCCCTTTTCTATCAAAATTCTGCTTTGGAGTCAGAGCATGGTAAGTGTAATTCTATTTGTTTTCTTTCTTTAAATTCTTTAAGCAATGGCTTTTCCCTTTACTGTTTGTGTAATGTGTCTTACGAGTAAGGTATTGAAAATATAAAATAATGTAACAGCATTCTGACATACAATATGAACTTTATTGTCTACTCTTTTTTTTTCCAAACCTTAACATTACGTGAACATACAATAAGAACATTCTTTCTCATTTATGATTTTGTAATTTTTTCATAATTTCATAAGTTTGTTACTTTTTCAAGTAAAATTACACCTTAACACACATTATCTGTTCATCAAACTCTGATGAATGGAAGGGGAAAGGACTTACTCAAAACAGCTGATGCAAACTCAGGTATCAGATGGTCAGCTGTTTGTTTGCTTATGCGCACGAATGAGCTTGCCTTTTTCAAAGTGAAATTATTCTGCATGATATGAATTGACATCATTTCAGAAACTTTTTATCTATCATTTTAAATCAGGCACACAACTCAATACCAAAATGTAAACATCAATATCGCCAATAGAAGGTACTGCAGTGAATCTTAAACCGGCAATTGCAAACAAATTCTAGATAATATTCAATGAATAAATAAAGATTGCCCGGTGGGTGTCAGTTAACAAGACTTACTAATGTATTGGTTGTGGGTTAAAAAGGACTTTCACTCTATACAAAAAAACTTACTGTGTAACAATATGCAAAATTCTGCAAATAATAAATTAAATTCATAAGGTTACTTGACCATAACCCCAAAGGATAATTCTACCAAACAAACCAATTACATTCCCCATGCATTCAGACTACATCCCAACCAACCACAAGAGGTCCTAGAGGCCAACAATTCTGCCTACGTAAACCCGGAATCTTTAAAATAATGTTTAGCTAATACAGATTTAGTCTGCCTCTGAAATCCTTTCCAAAGAAAGATTTTAACATTACAGATCGCAAAAGCTTTCAACAGCTAATTTTCAGCTAGCACAAAAATAATACTGTACATGTACTCCTATGTAAATAGCATAAGGTTTGTATCTAGTGCTGGAACAACTTTAGAATACCATTTTAAAAGATAATTCATAAATTAATTAAAAACATTCAGTTATGAAAACAAATACAAACCTCTAAAATTCTGTTCTTTAATAAACTTGCTTTTCTGGTTAAGCGCTTTCAACTGTTGCATGAAGAGATCGTCAGTTACAGACGTGTTAAGGATATGGCTGAAAAATCAATAAAATTGTTACAAAAACTTTCAATGACAAAAAATGACCAAAATACAGTTAATAAAGAAAATGTAGTCTACTGTAAGTGCTGAATGTCCACTATAATCTACTTTGCTTTAAAATTATATCCCTATGTATAGCACCATAAGTGAGGCTAAAAATAAATGGCATAGTATCACACCAGGTATAAGTACTGTACTGTATGCATTTAGATCTAGTTTTTAAAATTATTGTAAATATTACTTTTGAAATTATGGCTACACAAATTATGGGGAGTCTATCAAAGGTAACAAAGTCATGACATTAAACTCCAAGACTGGTACTGCAGTATGGTCCTAATGGAAGAAATAAATTCCAAAGCCTATACTACTACAATGAAATTCCCCAACTCCCCCCACAAAAAAAGATTGTTTTCAAACGTTATGTCAACATGCAAGAAGTTGAGTTCTTGTATACCTGAGCTACAAATTACACAATTTTAATTTCTTCTTCATGCTTTCATATTAAATAACTAAAACTATTGAATAAGATTTTCAGATGGTGACCACAAAATCAACACTACCACCTACATCATGTTACTACATTGCCCTCATCAAGAACAAAAAGGACAAATTCATGCTGTTCAAACAAAAACCTCCCAATGACCTACTACAACTGACATTACAAGTAATTTGAGACAGTTATGAAACATGACAATTTGTCCTAGCTATACAAACCCGTAATCCTTTAATATAGGAATTGGTTTCAGCTCAGCTGAAACAGCTGAAGGGAAAGAAAACCAGGCAGTTATGCTGAATGGTTGGCTGGCAGTATGCTCCACCCCCTCCACCGCCAGCCCGCTTTCCTCATTCAAACGCTTTAGGCTTAATGTGAGACATGAGAGGGGTGGTACAGGCAGGCATTTATATTAAATGATTACGGGTTTGTATAGCTAGGAAAAATGACAAACTTATAACAGAGTTTGTATTTTTCCTAACATACAAACCTGAATTCTTTACTATAGGAGATATTCTAGCGCGAGCTGGAAAATACGGCAGAAAAACCTTAACAAGGTCGTTAACGACCAGGCAAGTAATTACCCACCTGTTAGTGATGGGAGGACTGCCGGTTAGTAGTTGCTGTTTACCTTCAATTGGATTCTAGCTAGGACTATCCTAGGGGGCAGTGATGGAGGGAAGATTTGTGTAAAGAATTCCGGTTTGTATGTTAGGAAAAATACAAACTCTGTTATAAGTTTGTCATTTGTTCCTACACTTGATACAAACCCTCATTCTTTACTATAGAAGACTTAGTCTTGAGGCCAGGGTGGCCAAGGAGTTCCCTATTTCTAGGGAAGATAGTCCTCAGACTAGACTCTTCTGAAGCAGCAATCTTCCGTTAATCTTCTTTCTTTGTAGATCCCCATAATCTCAGCGCGACTGAAGGTTTGTAGCTTCTAGGAAACAAATGTTTTAGGATGAAGTGGGTCAGGAACATTCGACTCGGACCCCTTCAAATTTAGGATTCCCCCGACCTTGCAAAAGGGAAACCTTGTGACCACGAGTATAACCTATACCCTGTGAGAGGAATCAGATGAGTATCATACCTCATTTCCATTGGCGAGTCCAGCTGAAACTGGATACAGATTAAGATCCCCAGATGGGAGGGAGAAGGAGACGAAGAAGATATATGGATGTCCTTCTTAAAACCTAGTGTAACCCAGTATCCTCACCCAATGGTTACTGTCCCCTGAAAGGGCGTAAGGTAGCTACAGCACCTGTTGACCTGTCACAATAGGCCCTATAGAAAGGGTGTCTAGAGACCTATGTGTCACGTCGCTCAAATAGTGAGCGGTGAATGCAGATTGGCGTTTCCAGACCCCAGCACTTAAGACTTGGGAGACAGAGAAATTTCTCTTAAACGCCAGTGAGGCAGCCACTCCCCTAACTTGATGGGCTGTGGGTTGTGCTGCCTCTGGGTCTCCGTAAAAAGCCCTCGCAATAACTTTCTTGAGCCAGAAAGGGATGGTGTTGCGACAGGTTCTCTTCTTTACCTTGTTGGTACTAAGGAAGAGATGACGGAGACGTGGACTGAAAGGTCTGGTGCGCTTCAGATATTTCTTTAGCGCCCTGACTGGGCATAGTAACGACTGGTCTGTATCCTGTGTTACCTTAATGAGGCTGGAAAACTGAAATTCTTGAAATCTCTCATCGGTATGTGACAAATTCGTAGATAATTTGTATTTTTCCTATCTATACAAACCTTAGCTATTTAATAGGGGTATTACTTTTGGCGGAGCTGAAATGACGAGCCATTAAAATTTAACGAGGGTTTACTACCCACACCGCTAGTTAGCGAGGGTAGGGGAGGGTAGCTTGCTACCCACCCCCTCCCACCTCACACACACACCTGTGCTTGAACTCACTTTGCTTGGAGGTAGGACTTCAAGGGGGATAGGGCTGGCAGGCAAGTTTGGTTAAATAGCTATGGTTTATATAGTTAGGAAAAATACAAATTATCTACGAATTTGTCATTTGTTCCGTAACTGGAATACAAACCACACTATTTAATAGGGGTGACTCACCCATTAGGAAGGGTGGACGTCCCAGCCAGTACTGGCTTTTGGCTTTGCCCGGGGGCTCGTTATTTGAGTGTGTAAGCACCCAAGAAATAAGGAGTCCCTGCACCTCGCTAGAACCTTGCTACGCAAGGATTGCGGCATACACAAGCTGAGTGTGAAGGTATGAATAATTGTGACTCATCCTAGGAAGTTGTTCTGAAGTTCTTTTGATGGAAACTTGTAGACTAGGACTTTCCCAATACCATCTCGTCAGGGTATGGGGACGTAACAGTATTAGCTTAATACTAGGAACACAAGGGAGCATGGTTTACCTGCAGTGGTTTGAGGTCAGCTATGCAGAGAACCCAGGATGCTGCTTTCTCCAAGAGAGGGGATGATGAAGCAAAGAATAACGGCCAGTCAAACCTTTTCATTCATGCAGACTAAAACCGGGTAACAATGCCCTCAACCTTCTGCTACTTGTCCAATAAGGAGCTTGAGGTTTTAAACCAGCTGTTGTGCAGCCACCACAGGGCCGATAGAGAACGTATCGAGCCTCCTGTGGGTCACGTCTTGCAGGTAGTGGGCTGTGAACGTTGTCTGACGCTTCCACACCCCCGCTTGAAGGACCTGCTTCACACAGAAATTTCTTTTGAAGGCCAGGGATGCAGCTATGCCCCTGACATCATGTGCTCTAGGGCGATGTGACGGAGGAGGATCTGGATTCAAGGCCAGATGAATGACCCTACGAATCCATGCAGAGATGGTGTTCTTGGTGACCCTCATATTAGTCCTCCCTGTGCTGACGAATAATGCTGGCACATGAGGACGGACTGCAGCTGTCCTTTTGAGGTATAGCCTCAAACTCCTTTTTGAGCATAGTAAGAGATGGTCTGGGTCATCTGTTACAGAGCGGAGACTAGAAATCCGAAAGGAGTCGAACTGAGGATCCGCTACTCCAGGATTCTGAGTCTTAGCAATAAACTCAGGGACGAAGCTGAACGTTACCTCCCCCCATCCCCTTGAATGGGCGATGTCATATGAGAGACCATGAAGTTCGCTAACACGCTTGGCCGAAGCCAAAGCTAGCAGGAACACCGTTTTCCAGGTTAGGTGGCGATCTGATGCCTGGCGTAATGGTTCATAGGGAGGTCACTTAAAGAGACCTGAGAACTCGAACCACGTTCCATGGAGGAGGTCTCACTTCTGACTGAGGGCAGGTAGGTTCATAACTACGTATGAGTAGAGAAAGTTCTAGCGATGAAGAAATGTCCATTCCTTTCAGCCTGAAAGCTAGACTTAAGGCTGAGCGATAGCCTTTCACTGCCGAGACTGAATGGCGCATTTCTTCCCCCAAATACACGAGAAACTCCGCTGTTGTTGGAATAGTGGCATCGAGTGGAGAGATACCCCTTCCACAACACCAACCACAGAAGACTTTCCACTTTGCCTGGTAGACTGCTGCGGATGACTTTCACAGATGTCCAGACATCCTGACAGCAACTTGCTGCGAAAATCCTCTCTCAGAGAGGAGATGCTGGATAGTCTCCAGGCGTGAAGTCGTAGCGAAACTACGGCTTTGTGGAAGATGTTGGCATGTGGTTGCTTAAGCAGATTGTGCTGTGGAGGGAATTCTCTTGGTAGCTCCGTTAGGAGTTGCAGAAGGTCCGGGAACCATTCTGCGTGATGCCATAGCGGAGCTATGAGGGTCATTGAAAGATTGACCGATGTTCTGGTCTTGTTGAGCACCCTCCTCATCAGACAGAACGGGGGAAAGGCGTAACCATCGATGTTGTCCCACCGTTGTTGGAAAGCATCTTGCCAGAGAGCCTTGGGGTCTGGGACTGGGGAGCAGTACAGCGGGAGCCTGAAGTTCAGGGCTGTTGCGAACAGATCCACAGTCGGAGAACTCCACATCCAAAGACCACTCGGCACTCACTATCTGAGACGATCTGCTCAGTTTCTTGGCGAGCACATTCCTTTTGCCTAGAATGAAGCGTGCCGATAGCGGTATCGAGTGGATTTCGGCCCATCTCAGTATCTCTACTGCTAGATGGGATAGCTGCTGCGAAAAAGTACCTCCTTGTTTGTTGATGTAAGCCACTACTGTGGTGCTGTCACTCATCACCACCACAGAGTGACCCGCCATGTATTGTTGGAACTGTTGAAGGGCCAGGAAAACGGCCTTCATCTCTAGGAGATTTATATGGAGATACTTTTCTGACTCTGACCAGAGGCCTGAGGTCGTATGGTGCAGTACGTGGGCCCCCCACCCTTTCTTTGAAGCGTCCGAAAACAGCATCAAATCTGGGGGAGGACGAGAAGGTCCACTCCTTTTCGTAGGTTCTCGTCTGCCCCCCATCACTGGAGGTCTGTCAGTTCCGCAGGTCCCATAGGGATCAGGACGTTCGGGGAATCGTAACCGTGATTCCACCGGGACTTGAGTCGCCACTGGAGGGATCTCATCCTGAGGCGACCGTTGGGAACTAGACGAACCAATGATGAAAGGTGACCGAGGAGACGTAACCACGATTGGGCTGGAAGCTCTTCTCGTCTGAGAAAAGGGCTTGCAACTTTCCTCAGCCTTGCTATCCTGTCATCTGATGGGAAGGCTTTGTGGAGATTGGTGTCTATAACCATGCCTAGATATACCAGTCTTTGAGTGGGAAGCAGTGAGGACTTCTCAAGATTTACCAGGATCCCCAGATCCTGGCAAAGTCTCAGAAGTTTGTACCGGTGTTGAAGAAGGGATGACACCGAGTATGCTAGGATTAACCAGTCGTCCAGATAACGAAGGAGATGGATGCCGATCCTGTGTGCCCACGAAGATATTAGGGTGAACACTCTGGTGAAAACCTGTGGTGCTGTTCAGAGCTGAGAGTTCGACGACTGGTCTCCAGCCTCCAGACGCCTTCTTTACAAGAAAGAGTCGACTGAAGAAGCCTGGAGACCCGTCGAGGACCTCTTGGAGAGCGCGCTTCTTCAACAGGGTCTGGACTTCTGCCCGAAGGGCTTGCCCCCTTGCCGATCCCATGGCAAGGGAGCTCAATGACACTGGATTCGTTGTCAGAGGAGGTAGAGATGTTGTGAACGGGACCCGATATCCCTGACTGATTACGGAAATATTCCAGGAATCGGCCCCGAGTTGCTGCCACCTGTCTGAGCAACTTTATAGGCATCCCCCCACTGGTGGACATGCAGGGGGACTGCCAATCCTACCTCGGCTGCTCCCTCTAGGATTCTTACCTCCCCTGGAGGACTTTTTGCCTTTCCTATCCTTGACAGGAAAGGGCTTAGACACCACTGTCTTCGCTGCTGTCGTTGATTTTGCGGACTTGGTCGGATGGGACTGCTGGGGTGCTGGAGGCTTATAGGGCTTAGATGTCAAAGCCCTATGAAGGAGGGAGTCTTGGTGAGACTTCCTCCACCTC
Organism: Palaemon carinicauda; assembly: GCF_036898095.1. Classification (NCBI taxonomy): domain Eukaryota; kingdom Metazoa; phylum Arthropoda; class Malacostraca; order Decapoda; family Palaemonidae; genus Palaemon; species Palaemon carinicauda. The sequence continues at coordinate 31,502,230 of NC_090746.1, read as the reverse complement.
TCAGCAGTCTGTTCCACATCCTTAGGCTCAAACAAGATTGTTCCTTCTAAAGAAGAATGCCTGAGCTTATTGATCTCGGTGCTAGGGACGTTCTGATGGAATCTCTCAGCCACCGCATCCTGACGTTTCAGGATGGTGTTTGCCCACAAGTTCAAGACTAGGTGGGCCAGAAACTTGAACGTGCGAGTGCCTGAGAGAAGGAACGTCTCCATAGCTTTCCTAGTACGTTCTTTGGAGAAATCCTCAGAGGGTATCAGGATACCTAAGGTCCCTAACCAGATGTCAAGCCACTTTGCATAGCACACTTCGCTGCCTTCTCCTGGTTAAGGATCTCGGTTGCCGAGAACGAGACCTGCCGGTTGGAGAGTCTCTCAAGAGGGACTCCCCTCGTAAGCTCTTCCAACGAATGGTGGAGAGGAAGAGCTAAACAGGGCTCCTCCAAGATCTCAAAGTACCTCCTCTGCTGTACGCGAGGAGGTGGGAGAAACTTGTTGCCAGCACCGGAACGGTTGCTGGAGGACAACTCGGAGAGCTGTACAGTGATCTTGTCCCTGGTACTCTTAACCCCCTGAGACCAGGGCAGAGCCGCACTGGCCTTAGATGGTTTCTGAGTACCGAATACGCGGTCCAAGACCGTGTCCTTGCCCTCTCGAGGAGGGATCTCTGGGTCAGAAAACCCATTGAGAGCCCTCATTAGAGTCAGAACTTGCCAAAACGCATGCTCTGACTCTTGCTGTTCTCCTCCTGACGTTGGACTTGCAGCGAAGTCTCCTGTCCCCAAAGGCTCTTTTTGGGGAGAGTCGTGGACGTTCTCCAAGTGGCTAGTTGGCTCCGTCCTTGGTCTTGTAGAGGACTTTGGTAAAGTTTTCGAGTCCTTCGAATCCTTCCTGGAAAGGATGTAGGACTCCAATATAGAAGATGCCAAGTTCTTTCCAGCTCCCACTTGGGAAGACTTCTCAGCGCGAGGAGGGGTTACCCTCATTGGTGCGATGGGGGAAAGTCTCACCTCACGTGATTTCCCTGAGGACGGGAAGTACTCATCCGACAGGGAAGGAGAGAAAGTCTGTGGGAGTGAAGGAACCTGCCTCGAAGGCATAAGTGGAGTCAACTTAGCCCTTGGAGAAGTTACCGCATCCGGAACTCCTCTTTTTCTCTTCAGAGGGGTAGAGACAGCCAAGGATCTGTGACCTAATTCAGAGAAAACAGGCTTGAACGCCTGTGTAACTGCTCTGATTAGTGCAGAGAACCAAGGTTGTTGACTGACAGACGCGCTGTCAGACACCCCCTTTGAAGGGACAGGGATCGAAGGATCCCTAGGAGGAGTTCCCATAGGTGGGTTCGCCTAAAAAGAAATAGGGATCCTGGACCCCTCTGGATGTTTCCCTTCAGCCGCAATACGCGCTGTTAAGCGTTTGCGGGGAAGGGAATGCGACGATGGTGACCTTGCCGTGCGTTGTCCAGCAGCCTCGCGCACGGGAGGATATTGACGCTCGCGCGGGGGCGCGTAATGGTGCTCGGGCGATGGAGAATACCAGGGGTCGCGCGCGGGTGACTGATGGCGCGCGGGAGAATATTCGCACGCACGTGGGCATGCAGGATCAGGGCGTTGAACACGTGAGCGTGGGCGAGAGCTCACACGCCCCTGAAGAAGCCGTAGGATGAGCACGCGCAAGAGAGATAACCCTGGCGCGCGGGCGCGCAGTTGAAGCCTGTGTCGCTCGTGGGCGCGTCTCTTGTGGGCGCGCGTCAGAATGGTGGCGCCCAACTGCAGGAGAGGATGGACGAGGGTGCGCGGGGTGCGCGCGCGTATCCTCGTGGATGCGTGTAGGAGACTGCGCGTGTCTGCGCAATGGCGAGCGCTGGCGCGCTGGAGAAAGCTGGCGCGTTGGCGAACGCTGGCGCGTTGGCGAACGCTGGCGCGTTGGCGAACGCTGGCGCGTTGGCGAACGCTGGCGCGTTGGCGAACGCTGGCGCGTTGGCGAACGCTGGCGCGTTGGCGAACGCTGGCGCGTTGGCGAACGCTGGCGCGTTGGCGAACGCTGGCGCGTTGGCGAACGCTGGCGCGTTGGCGAACGCTGGCGCGTGGGAGAACTTAGAATAGACTTCCCAACAGCAGCCAGATCCGAAGATCGTGGGCGCGCAGGAGAGCTGACTGCTGTGCGAGGGCGCTGGCCCGCGGGAGAGCGCTGACGTGCGGGAGAGCGCTGGCGCGCAGGAGATCCCTCGCACGTAGGTGGTTGATGGCGTGCAGGAGCACGCTGACGCGCAGCTGGGAGTGGGTGCGCAGGAGAATGTGGGCGCGTATGCTCTGCTTTGCTGGCATAGCGTGAGGGAAGTATGGGCACGTTGGCGCATACGCCCTTGATGCCCTGTATTAGGGTTAGATGATGCCTGACGAGAGTGAAGGTCAGGTTTCGTCAGCGCGTAGCGCGAATTGGCACTCAGGAACGGTGACAGCAGGACGGCAGGTCGGCAGGTCTGAAAGGTGGAAGGTCGACGTGTCCTTTGAAAGGACGACCTTCCACCAAAGGGGATCGCGAACGATCAGCTGAGAGGTCCAGGACCAAAGCAGGAACAGTCGGTGATCGCTGATGAGGCTCCTCTGCGGGGGACTGCAACGAAGATGTAGAACCAAAGAGGCGCCTCCTCACCGCAGGTGAAGGAAGGCCTCTCTGGCGAAGAGGAAGGCGAGCCTTGTGACGAATACGCCCTCTGGGGACCGTGGGATCAGCAAGCTGACCTTCTGCAGTCCTCCGAAGAGGAGTCTCTGTAAGTGAACTCCCCCGAGGGGAAGAAACACCAGCAGGAGAGACTGTTGGACTTAGTTTCTCCCTCGTTGGTCGAACAGGAACGGGAGAAACTAAGCCTTCAGCTACTGTGCGGTTTGAAGAGGCAAAGGTAGTAGGAGATACCGCATTGGATACCTGACACCACAACGTCGACAATCGACAGAGGATCAACCTCTTCCGGAGGCGGCGATTGCTTGACAGCGGCACCCAATCGGATGTAGTCAAGTAAGACTTCCTTGGAGGGCGAACCCTCAAGCCCCAAGGAAGACCAAAGCTGGAAAAGATGGATTAGTGACAAATCCTCCCCCGGGGAGAGGTGGAGCTGCCTCGCTAGGGGAGGCAACACGATCACTCGAACCCTGAGTTTGGGAAACAGTACAACGGTCTACGCTACCACTCGACAGTCTCTCGAAAGAGACCGACCGAGTGGGAGCTTCGGAGGAGGTTTGAGCAACGGAAGAAGAGGCCTTTGGTCTTTCTCCTTTCAAAGAAACCATCGAAGGATTAATATCCCGTTTGGACTTCTTCTTCCGTCGCCGTGAAAACCTCTCCCACTGGGAGGTAGACCACTCCCTGCACTCACTACACTTATTATCACTATCACATCGTTGACCTCTACAGGCAGGGCAAAGGGCGTGAGGGCCTGTCTCGACCGCCGACATGAACGTTCCACAGGGGCGGTCGGGTAATCCAGGGCAGGAGCGCATAATAGCAGAGGCCAACTTCACACACAAAACTGTCAAAAAGAGAAAGCAAAAAAAGCATTAATGGCTGCCAATGAGCGGCGAGGATGACAGCGGACACGTCCGACTACCATCCGAGCCGATAGCAAAGTGAGTTCAAGCACAGGTGTTTGGGAGGGGGGGGGGGTAGCAAGCTATCCTCCCCTACCGCCGCTAACTAGTGGTGTGGGTTGTTAATGGCTCGTCATTTCAGCTACGCCGAAAGTAATACCCCTATTAAATAGCGTGGTTTGTATTCCAGTTATGGAACAAATGAAGGATTATGAGTCTAGCCACCAAGCTAGGTACAAAGTTGCGAGACACTTCCTCTCCCCCATCCCTTAGAATGGGTGACGACGTAAGACAGACAATGTAGCTCACTGACCCTTTTAGCCGAGGACAGAAGTACGAGGAAGACGGTCTTAATGTTCAGAAAGTAGCCTGAGGCCCTTAAGGGCTCATAGGGCAGACCCTTCAGGGAACATAAGACACGTCTCACGGTGATGGTCTAATCTCCAGTGGGGGGAAAGATCACTCAAAACCCCGAATCAACCAAGGTGATGTCTTCTGAGGCGGAGAGGTCAACCCCTTCTCAGTCTACAGATGAGGCTCAAGGCTGAGCGATAGCCTTAGTCGCCGAGACTGAGAGGAGCTTATCCTCACTGAGGTAAAAAAGGAAGTCTGGGAACTACTGATTCCTTCCTTTTGAGAAGCCAATTGCTCCACATGGTCGCTGTTGAAGCGGTTAAGAAGTCCATTGTCTTCGCCCCAGCAGTTAGGACTTCCTGTAGGGACTGCATGGAGTCTTGGTTTGACAAGTCCACGTGGCCAGACCACGTGGCCAGACCACGTGTCAACCAAGAAGGAACCTCCAGAAGGGCCATTGAAGCCACTTCCATTGCCGAGGCTTCTGTGACTGAGAAGGGCCTGGAAGAGTAGTGTGTCTCTTCGAGGATTAGCCGGATGTGAGCTTCGCCGAGAGGGGATCAAAGATCAGAGGAGAAGGGTTGACGTCTCTGATCTCGTAAAGGGCTTTTGTCTCTTAAACGGGAATTAATTGGATTCCTGAGACCTCAGGGAACCCGTTTCTCCCGCGACCGCCTGCGATACCTCCTCAGACAGTCTGCACGGTGAACAGATCAGGTTTAAAGGTTCAAAGGTCGCTCATGAATGGCAGAGGCAAGGGACAGTGACATTGCACAAGCAGTTAGGACAATGCCCTAGAGACTGACCATATATTATATGGTCAACGACCAAGCCTCCTCTCCATCCCAGCTAGGACCAGGGAGGGCCAGGCAGTAGGTGCTGATGACTCAGCCAATAGACCTATAGGCTCCCCCAAAACCCCCAACCTTAGCTCACAAGGATGGTAGGTTGCAGACACTAATGCCACTAACGAGTCTGAGCGGGACTCGAACGCCAGAATGTCAAACACCAGTCAGGGACGTTACCAATCAGGCCACAGCCAGAAGATCAATTTATTCTGGTCTTAGGGTTTGGGGTGGACGACAACGCCTGTCTAAGTCTGGAGCGTCAAGAGGTCGAGGAGATAGATGCAAATCCCCGAGGCATGAGATATTACATATAGTTCTTAGAGTCCTTAAATAGGAGGATTCTAAGTCCTTCAACGGCAGCTCTTCCTAGGAATCCTCAGGCTGCGCTAATTCCTCGCGTGTTATTACAGGTAAAGTAGAGACGCGAGTAGCAGACAGACCTTATGTCTTACCCCTCGCATCTTTCTTATCGAAAGGGGAAGAACGGTAGAAGTCGGAGTGTCTGGAGGTAATGGCGAAGACCGTTGACGAGAGTCGGAAGACTCTCTGTCATAAGAGTAAAACTCTTAATGACGATGGTCGCGCGCATAGCGCTAATTGCGTGCTTACGCTGACAGTCTGTGCTAATTGTTACAAGAGCCCGACGACTCAGCGTAACTGAAACTCGAAGGTTCCAAGTCATGTGAACTCGAAAGTCCAGCGCGACAGAGGACCGAAGGACTCTTAAGGTCATGAGAACCCGTAGGATCAACATGAGGAGAGTTCAAAGGCTCCCGATCACGCCCGCTGAAAGGGTGATTGTCACGAGACCCCGAGGGGTCAACGTGAGGACAACCAGTAGGTTCAAAAAGACGTCTCCTTACAGCACGAGGAGGAGAACGTCAGGGATGAAGAACACTCCTCCGCAGGGTAGGTTTATTCTCCCGAAGGAGAACGTCGCTTAACACAAGGCTCTCGCTCCACCCCTGGAGGATAACCAAAAGCGTAGGGGGGAGGAGCGTGGATCAGCAAACTCCTACAAGTTTTCTCTCGTGAATGGGAGGAAGGTTCTCCCGAAGATCGCCTAAAACAAGCTTTCTCCCTGCTCTATGAGAAAAAGTGTAGGCGTAATAATTTCTCTCTCGCGAACGAGGGAGAAGAACTCCCGAAGGAGGACATCGCCTAAGATAGGCTTTCTCCCAGTTTTCTGGGAAAAAAGCATAGGCGTAATAATCTCTCTCTCGCGAACGAGAGAGAAGTTCTTCTGAAGGAGGACATCGCCTAAGACAAGTTTTCTCCCAGTTCTATGGGAAAAACGTAGGCGTAATAATCTCCCCCTTGTGAACGAGAGAGAAGTCCTCCCGAAGGAGGACATCGCCTGAGACAAGCTTTCTCCCAGTTCTATGGGAAAAAAGCATAGGCGTAATAAACTTTCTCTCGCCAACGAGAGAGAAGTTCTCCTGAAGGAGGACATCGCCTAAGACAAGTTTTCTCCCAGTTTTATGGGAAAAACGTAGGCGTAATAATCTCTCTCGTGAACGAGGGAGAAGTTCCCCTTGAAGAAGGAACAAGCCTTAGACTTGCTTTTCCCCAGCTCAAGGGGAGAAAGCAGGCTTCGGGGATGAGATAGCAGAGGTAAAACTCGTCGAGCTGTCTGCAACTCTTCACAAAGGAGGGAAGGTTGCTGAATGGCTGAAGTGGGGAGGCTCTCCCTCGAAAGGCGGGTGGTTCTCTCACGCAGCCCAATTCTGAGGAAGGTTATCACTACCTCGTCCAGGGATGTTCTCTAACCCATGGAGGCGAACCTCCTGGCAGCAATCTATTTTTCCCAACAACAAGTTAATCAAGTTGCAGGTTGACAACGAGTACTACCTCGTAACATGGGCAGCTCATGAGCTGCTACATGAAGAGCAGGATAACGAACAGAGCGGCCGAAGCCATAGGCATTGTGTTCTATGTCGCTGCTATCTGGGTGCTTTCTTTTAGCCTCTCTAACACGTTTCCCCTTTTCCTTCTGCTCTCAACCGAAGAGACAAAGGGCCGAACCCCTGCATCTTCTTCCGAGGTTTTCGAGGGACTTGTAATCCTTAACTCATTAGGGAGCAAGGAACTGGGGAGGCTGTCCTGTCTGAAACACGAGAGCGAGGGATTGACCCCGCGAGTGTATAACCGGAGATTTGCGTATGTAGCACTAATTGTGTGCGAACACCTTGCGTGATGGGAGTCTGAAGACTCTGCCATAAGAGTAAAACTCTTGATGGTCATGGGCGTAGTGTTGGATGAGCGCACGCGAACACTCCACGCGACAAGAGTCCGACGACTCTGTCATAAGTGTAAAACTCTTGGTGACTTGTTTCACGAGAACCCAAAGGTTTAGCGTGATCGTGTGTGCCCCTAGAGGTTGTGTTGCGAGAACCCGAAGGGCCAGAGCAACGAGAAACGGAAGTTTTCCTTGTCATGAGACACCGAAGTGTCAGCGTGACTAAATGCATGAGAGCCCGAGGTTTCAGCAACTTGAGTTGCGAGAAAATGAAGGGATAGCGCACCGGGAAACCGAAGTTTCTTTGTCACGAAACCCCAAAGGGTCAGAGATCGAGAAGTCGAAGGCGAGTAGCGATCTTCTCTGAAGATAAGGAGTTAAAGCGAGGAGAAGCGCTCTTTCTGACTTTTCTAGAGCGAACGGAGACCCTGAAACTAATATGCGAAGAAGGGAGTTCGAGGTCAGGACGTGCTTTGCCCTTGGCCGCGCTCCTGGCTTCTTATATGATCCCTCACAAGAGAAAGACAACAGCGAGGCACAACGATGACGAGAGGGAGCGCTCTTCTTAGGTTTGTGCCAAGAGCACTTATAGTCTTGAGGAGAGACAGAAGGCGAGGAAGAGCGAGAACAATGATGTCTCTTTCTATATCGCCTGTCTCTTCGGTGAGAACATCTAGGAGAAGGCGCGCTAACTCTCCTTTTCCTCTTCTCTCTCTCCCTCCTGACCTCCAAAGAGGGCGATGACGAGGAGGAAGCGCTCTTCTTAGGTTTGTGATGAGAGCGCTTATAGTCTTGCGGCGAGACATCTCGTGAAGGGATAGAAGGCGAGGATGAGCAAGAACGATGATGTCTCTTCCTATGTCGCCTGTGTCTCCGGCGAGAACATCTGGGTGAAGCAGAGCGAGCTCTCCTTTTCCTCTTCTCTCTCTCCCTACTAGCCTCCGAAGAGGGCGAGGACGATGAAGAGGAGGAGGAAGAGGAGGAGGAGGAGGAGGAGGAGGAGGAGGAGGAGGAGGAGGAGGAGGAGGAGGAGGAGGAGGAGGAGGAGGAGGAGGAGATACTGCGATGTTTGCGCTTGCACCATTGTGAATAGTAGATGCGCAACGGAGTGCGAAGTATCGCAATACTTCGCACTCCGTTGCGAAGCTGAAGTTACTATATCCACTAAAACTTCCGTGGGCACCGACTGAGTTGATGGGAGGTAGGCGAGGTCCAGAACTCCCGAGAGTTCCAAAACAGAAGGGACCTGAGGCACTACCTTGCCCGCGAGGAACTGGTTCCAAACTTCCTCCGAAGGAGAACCAGGAAGTCCAAGGGCCGGCCATACCGCTCGTGCATGATCTGGAATGGATGCAGTAACAGTCATTCCAAGAGGTGGAAAGTAGTGCCCCCACTGGGGGAGGCAACGTGATCTGCCTGACCAAGAAGAATTGGGGTTAAATCAATGGTGCTACTCTTCCTCGACTTCCCCCCAGAGGGAGGCAGGTAAGGAAGAGAGGAAGAGGCTGAAGGGAGAGATCGAGAGGCCGAAGAAAAGGTCCATGACTCCTTCCCTTCGACGGAGATCCTGGAGATAAAGAGTCCTTCTAGGACTTCCTATCTACCTCTCTCGACCTTCCCCCACCTCTACATACTTGGCAGGGGGAGCCTTCAGAACACCTATGACCTCTGTACCCAGGGCCTAGGGAAAGAGGATCCACCTCCAGCGGCTACATAAAGGTGTCCGGAACACTTCCTCATAATAGAGGACATCACATCTAACAAAGAAAAAGAAAAAGGATTACAGTAATCAAAAAACCCAAAAAAGAAAGGCTAGTCTGCCAGTCAAATAAAAGTAGGAGCAGCAGTGTTACCACTGCGATAGCGAGAATTCGATTGAAGGTAAACAGCAGCTACCGACCGGCAGGTGGGTAATTATCTGGCCGGTCGTTAACGACCTTGTTAAGGTTTTTCTGTCGTATTTTCTAGCTCGCGCTAGAATATCTTCTATAGTAAAGAATGAGGGTTTGTATCAAGTATAGGAACAAATACAATTTAGGACAAATTGTCATTTGTTCCGATGCGATATACAAACCTCGTAATCATTTAATATAGGAAGACTCACTAGTTGGTGGGATTTCTGCCTTTGCTGCTTGTGAACAGCTAACTCCCCGGATATAGACCTGATTTCGAATGAGAGCAGAGGACTAAATCCACCTACTCTCTCGACCCGACATGAAGATGGTGGGGTCTGAGAGACTAGGAGCCGCGTCGCGCAATGGGTCAGAGCATCGCGCGACCTGAGAGCGTGAATGTAAGACACACTCATCCCTAGGGTCGCAGTGACTGGATGAACCTCCATAACCAAAAGGCAAAGGGTTTATACATCCATCATATTCCCTGCCCAGCAGAAGACGGGGGGAGAAGTAAACAAACTCTAGCAATCTTACCTATGAGTGGCCTCTCTTGCGAACGAGAGAAGTAAACACTTCGTAGAAGAGACTTCATGACGCCCATTAGAGCCGGTGGATCAGCAAGCTGATCTTCAACAGTAGCGATACTGTACTCTGAAAAGGAGTCTCAATGAGTGGCCTCTCTCACGAACGAGAGAGGTGAACTTCGTAGAAGAGACTTGATGACGTCAATTAGGGCCGGTGGATCAGCAAGCTGACCTTCAACAGTAGCGATCCTCCAAAAAGGAGTCTCTATGAGTGGTCTCTCTCACGAACGAGAAAGGTGAACACTTCGTAGAAGAGACTTGATGACGCCAATGATGACCCCCATTAGGTCCGATGGATCAACAAGCTGACCTTCAACAGTAGCGATTCTCTGAAGTGGAGTCTCTTTGAGTGGCCTCTCTCGTTCACGAGAGAGGTGAACACTTCGTAGAAGAGACTTGCCTAAGACTGTGCTATGCCCCTGAAGGAAGAGAGGCTCAGCAAGGGTGGAGAGAAGTATGGGCGAAGGCAGCAATAGCAGTCGGAGTCGATAAATTTATTAAGATGTGGGAAGTTCTCCCTCGGAAAGGAGAAACAACCTCCCACCTAGGGAGGAAACTTTCCCTCGGAAGGGAAAGTTGTCCAACCCCTGCAGGCGAACCTCCTGGTTAGCGTTCTAAGATGATCTGAAGTGCTGGTCATGTTGTCACGGGCGTACTTCTAAGAGAAGGGATGACGCCCATGACGACATCCTCTGAGGGACGGCAGTGACAACAGATTCCCCAGGCATGAACAGAACAGCTCTGCTTCATAGGCCCTCTTAGTCGAACGAAGAAAAAACTGCATAGTTAACTGGGAAAAAATAAAAATGGTATTTGTATTATAAAATAAATTCTTAAATATACTTACCTGGTAGTTACATATATATAGCTTAAATCTCGCGTTTCGACGCGGCACGACAGAAAATTCAAATTCGTGGCGATCGCCGCCATGACAGTAGGTGGTCATACATGAGCACCATCACTCGTAGGTTATCAGAACTATTCCCAACATTCTTCAGAAATTCCATCTCTGTTTTCAGAGGGGAGGAGGAAGGGTCCTTTTATATATGTAACTACCAGGTAAGTATATTTAAAAATTTATTTCATAATAAAAATACCATTTCTAAATATGTAACTTCCCTGGTAGTTACATTTATATAGCTGATTGACACCATTGGTGGTGGGTCGAAAACCTCATCCCATTGGGAAATTCTTATAATTATTAATATCTACAATTAGTAGTACTAAAAATCTGGTTCTTACTTGATAAGGAAGCTGGCTCCATAATTACTCTGCCTCATTTCGCCTGCATTCCTTGAGAGACTCCGCGATCCACTCAGGTGGCTGTAAAAGTCTCTTGGGGTTGCCACAAAGTCCTCGACCTCTAGCGTGGCTAGACCACCACCCTTGCAAACCTGGCATAGCCAAGGATACTGAATCTGATCACCTACTCCAAAGTTGAAAAAAAAAATAATAAAAAAAGTAACTTGACTTGCATCCCAGACTGTGGAAGGTTGCGATAACCTTCACAGACAACCTGTGAACACAAATACAAGAAAAAAGGCAAGGGTATAATAATAGATTATAGGGTAGAGGCAGTAGAGCCTTCTCTAACTACGACGCCAGAGGTAACGTACGGACCCAGGGAACAGCAATCCTCATACTGGGTTTGTACATCTTTGAGATAATAGTCTGCGAAGACTGATTTACTTCACCAAAACGTGGTCTCTAAAATGGACTTCATAGATTTATTATGCTTGTAGGCCATAGAGGTTGCAACAGCTCTAACCTCATGCAGTTTCACCTTGAGAATTGGGAAAATCCTTTCTTCACAATTCTGGTGAGCTTCTCTTATCAAGTCCTTGATGAAGAAAGCTACAGCATTCTTAGATAATGGTAAAGAGGGTTTTTTAACAGAACACCAGAGGTTGTCTGCTTGTCCTCTTAGACTTTTGGACACATGCAGATAGAATTTAAGAGCTCTTACTGGACAAAGGCCTCTCTCCTTCTCTCGCCCAACTAAGTGAGATAGTCCTGGGATGTTAAAAGATCTAGGCCAAGGTCGAGAAGGATTCTCATTTATAGCGAGAAAGCCAAGCTGGAGGGAGCAAATAGCATTGTCTCCATTAAAGCCAACCCTCTTGCTGATGGCTTGTAACTCCCCTACCCTTTTAGCTGTAGCCAAAGCAACCAGGAACAGAGACTTTTTGGTAAGATCCTTCCAGGAAGCCTTGTCCAAGGGTTCAAACCTACTTGAGGTTAAAAAGGCCAGAACTACATCCAAGTTCCAAGAGGGGGTTGGATTGTCCTTCCTCTTGGTCGTCTCGAAAGATCTAATGAGATCAGAAAGATCCTTATCACCTGACACGTCAATGTTACGGTGACGGAAGACGGAAGCTAGCATGCTGCGGTAACCCTTGATGGTAGGCACAGCTAGCTTCTCTTTAGTACGCAGATATAATAAAATATCTGCTATATTGGCTATAGACATACTGGTGGAGGAAAGCTTGTTATTCCTGCACCATCCTCTAAATATGTCCCACTTGGATTGGTAAACCCTGATAGTGGATGTTTTTCTAGCTCTGGCGATAGCTCGTGCAGCCTCCCTTGTAAAACCTTTCGCTCTTGCCAGCTTTTCGATAGTCAAAAGGCCGTCAGATTGAGAGTGAGGAGATTTTGGTGGTATCTCTCCAAATGAGGCTGTTTGAGTAGATCTCTCCGATTGGGTAATATTCTGGGGATATCTACAAGCCACTCCGTTATCTCGGCAAACCAAGGTCTCGTGGGCCGTCTTGAATGGAGGAAAAGCGTACACATCTAGGTTCTCCCAATTCAGAAAAAACGCGTCCACTGCGGCTGCTTCCTGGTCTGGGACTGGAGAGCAAAATACTGGCAACCTCTTTGACATTTGTGTTGTGAAGAGGTCTATCGAGGGTTGACCCCACAACATCCAAAGGTTGGTACACACCTCGTGATGCAGGGTCCACTCTGTGGTTAGAACATGTCTCTTTCTGCTGAGCAGATCCACCCTGACGTTCTTCTCCCCTTCTATGAAGGGAGTAATCAGGGTTATGTCTCTCGCCTTTGCCCAGAGAAGTAGGTCTCTCGCAACCTCGTAAAGTGAGGTCGAATGAGTGCCTCCTTGCTTTTTTATATAAGCCAACGCAGTGGTGTTGTCTGCGTTGATCTGAACCAATCTTCCTCGGACTTCCTTCTGGAAATGAATGAGGGATAGGTGAATGGCCACTAGCTCTTTGAGATTTATGTGTCATTTCTTCTGTGACTGACCACAGACCCGATATTTCGGTTTCCCGAGTGTTGCACCCCTCCCCAGGTCTGAGGCGTTGGAGTACAACACTAGGTCGGGGTTCTTTTGATACAGATCGAGCCCTTCCTGAAACCTGTTGATATTGTCCCACCATTCCGAGTGATTCCTGATCATTAGAGGGATCGGCATCCACTTTTCCAAACTTTGATTTCTCGTCCAAAACTTTGTCAGATGAAACTGCAGAGGACGTAGATGAAGTCTTCCCAGTGATACAAACTGTTCGATTGATGATAGGGTGCCTAGGAGACTCATCCAATCTCTCACCGAGCATGACCGTAAGTCTAGGAAGTGACGTACAGTACTGTACTTTTGTTAGGCAGTCTAGAATACGTTTTGGGGCTGGAAAAGCCCGAAAAACTGCTGAGTGAATCCTCATTCCCAAATAAATAGTATTCTGTGAAGTTACTAGCTGAGATTTGGGAAGATTTAACATCAGACCTAACGGTTGAGTTAAGGTGATTGTCATTCGGAGAGACTCCAGACACTTTACTTGCAATTCTGCTCTGAGTAGTCAGTCGTCCAGATATAAAGAAATCATTACTCCCTTTAGGTGAAACCAGTGAGCCACATTGGACATTACTCGGGTAAAAAACGTAGGGAGCCGTGCTTAGTCCAAAACAGAGTGCTCTGAACTGATACGTGGTCTTGAGGAACACGAACCTTAGAAACTTCCTGTGGTCCGGGTGTATCGGGATGTGGAAATACGCGTCCTGCAAATCCAATGACACCATCCAGTCTCCCTGTCTGGTGCCTGCAAAGGCTAATGCTGAAGTTTCCATGGCAAATTTTTCTTTGCTGATGAACTTGTTCAAAGGACTGACGTCCAAAACAGGTCTCCAACCCCCCGAGCTTTACGGAACTAGGAAAAGCCTGTTGTAAAACCCCTCCGGGGAGGTGTCCTCTACCACTTCTATGGTTGATTTTGACAGCCTAAGGTTCACTTGCTCTTGAAGAGCTGCTGCCTTGTTCCCTGAGTGGGTTTTTGATAACTCTAAGGGTATCGACGACAAGGGAGGCATATTCAGGAAGAGGATCTTGTATCCCTCCTTGAGGACCTTGATCGTCCAGGAGTCCGCCCCCCTTTGGCTCCACTTCCGCCAAAAGTGTGAGAGCCTGGCTCCCACTAGTGTCTGGAGACAGCATGTCTCACTTTCTTGATTTGTTCTGCTGTCTTGGAAACCTGCGAGCTTGACCTACGGCAGCAATTCTTTGAGGTCCCCTCGAAGGGGCTCTCCCACGAAAGGGCTGACGAGTGGGAGGAGCCTCCTTTTGTTTCCTTGATGAAAAACTAAATGAAAGAACTTTTCTAGAAGTTCTAGAGATCAGATCCTGCGTAACTTGTTGTGACAGAGCTGCCGAAAAATTCTTCACTAATTCTGGAGGGAAAAGATGATCTCCCAACGGAGCAAATAAAAGTTCAGATTTCTGAACAGAGGACAAACTTGCAGATAAGAAGGAACCAGGTGTGGCCCTCTTTTTAAGAATTCCTGCCGTGAAAAGGGCGGAGAGTTCGATGGAACCATCCCTCACAGCCTTATCCAGAAAGGCCTGTGGACTCTGCGAGAGCTCCTAGAATCCAGTCCATAAGGCTGAAGACTTCTATTGATCTAAATATCCCCTTCAGCAGATAGTCCATTTCAGAATTAGACCACATTATTTTAGACTTTACTCATGGCTGACCTGCGAGAGGAGTCAACGAGTCTGAAGAAGTCTCCTTGGGAAGATGCAGGAACTCCCAAACCAAGAACTTCCCCAGTCGAATACCACACACTAGATCTGGAGGCCAGACGAGTTGGAGGAAAGGAAAAAGCGGGCTTCCCTAGAACCTTTCTTTTGGCTGTCCACTGTTTGAGGGTAGAAAATGCTCTCTTAACTGATCGTGCTAGAAACATTTTCTTAAAGGAGGACGTTTTTTGAGGTCTGCCCTTCAAAAAATTGAGATGGAGGGCTTTGAGGCAACGGTTGCGTAAAATCTTCTGGATATAAAGATGATAAAACAGTCAGGAGTTTTTTAAAATCTGCTGACTAAAGCAAATCCTGAGATTCGTCTTCTAAATCAGCTAAGGGAACATCGATTCCTTGATTTGAATGCTTAGGAGACAAAATCGCGTCCTGTCGGTTATTGTCTTCCAAAAATAATTCACCTTGTCCTGAAGGAATCTCATGAAGGATATCATCCAGTTGCGAAGAAGCATCCCGTTTATGTACAGTATCAACATCGTGAGCCTCATGAGAGGGTACATCTTGTTCGCGTGCGTCCGGCAAGCGTTCAGCATGTTGTATGTCAACAGCGTGAAGCGAGGAAGTGTTAGTTGCGCGTTCATAAAATCGCGAAGGAGACAAAAATTTGTCTATCCTGATTTGAGAACAAGTCCCAATTATATGCATCCATCATGGGTCCAGATTGAGAATGATGTATGTCTACAAGAGAAGTAACAGTCTGCTGCATGCGTCCCGAATGCCGTGAGTCTGCCGCGAGCCATGAGGAAGCGTCAGTATCGCGTCCAGTCAGTGGCGCAAAAGAGGCAACTGTTTTTCTATTATGACGTGGGGACAAAACCTGACTGCATGCGTCCAGCATATGTCCAGGCTGACGCATGCGTCCAGGTTGCCGTGAGCTTTCAGACTGCTCAGATTGCCATGAGCTGTCCGCGTGTAGCATGCATCCCGCAGAACGCGAAGGTGAGACAACTGCTTGACTATCTTGTTGAATGGACAAATTTTCACTGTCTGCGTCCAGCATACACCCAGACTGGCGTCTGCGTCCAGAATGCCGTGAGGAAGAGACCAGACTGCCGCATGCGTCCCCCTCGACGCTTGCTGCATGCGTCCCCCTCGACGCTTGCCGCACGCGTCCCCCTCGACGCTTGCCGCAACGCGAGCTGATTGCTGCGAGGGAGCGTTGCTGAGTATCGGAGAACTACGCTGTCCGATACTATCGGAAGACAGTTTTCTTGGTCTATTGCTGTCCTTAGATTCTTTTAGGCGCAATTTTTCTGCCTGAGAATCGTAAGCGTCAAACAGAGATGAAATAGACCTCTTTAATTCAGCCAAATTAGATACATGATGAGCGCTGTGTGCGCTAACTGAACGATGTACTGATCGCTGAGAGGTATCGTCAACTGTCGATACTTCTAGTGCGCCTTGTGCGCGATCTGAATCGTGTATCGATCGTTGTGAGGGATCGTCAACAGTATTAGGGTGATCAACAGGGGAAAGACCTTGTGACATTTCCCAATCTGGGGGAAGGGAAGGAGCGTGTACTGACGTAAACTGAGCACCTTCTTCATCCGACGGACAATGCGTCTTCCGTAATTGTTTCGGTGCTGACACGTCGTCTTCGTCCGAAAGGAAAGCCTCCGGCGAACACCAGTCACTGCAGGAGGGTTTATTGGGAGACATACGTCTCTTGAGTGGTCTTGAACGTAGTGGTTGGCGCCAACCACGTCGCGGTTTTACGACATTTGACGAAGACGCATACATTTAAACCTCGCCTTTCCTGTGGCGAGGGGGAGCGATCTGGGGATCGTCAACATGATCGCTCGAGGGGAAGTCTGTTCGCTGATCAAGGTCTGACATATCCTTTGGCCTTTTGACATTCCTTCTCCCAGGGGTTGGGGAGCATGAAAGAGTTCCCGGGCTGGGATTATGACGGACACGAACGGACACACCCTCTACTTCACTATCACTATTTACTATTTTGCTTTGCAAACCACGCACTGCACTCCACATAACCTCTTTTTCTGTAGTTAGGGAACGAACCTGCGCGCCTAAGGCTGAAATAGCAGCCAACACATCCTTCAAGGAAGGTTCACTTACCTCTGACACCGTATTGGGGTCTGGGACTACTGCAATAGGAATAGGAATATTAGAATGAACATTGGAAAGAATATCACCATCAGAAGATCTATTAGAAAGTATACTAGTTGCTCTAGACCTTCTAATTCTATCCCTTTCCAGTTACTTAATATTGCGCTCAAAATCATTCCAATCAGAATTAGACAAAGACTTGCATTCATTACATCTGTTACTATACGAACAAACCTGACCTCTGCAACCACAGCATATTGAATGTGGATCAAACCGCGGCCTTAAGAATACGTGTCTTGCATCCTCTAGCACACTTTCTTACAGAGTCAGCCATTTTGTAAACATAAAAAACAGTCCAGGTCAAAATCCAACAGAGTCTATTCAAATCGATAGTGAAAAGTCAAAAGAATATCCAAAAACAAGCAGCAAAAGTTAACAATAATCACACAAAAGGTACTTCATCAAATTGTAGAAAAGTTAATTAGCAGCGAAAATAATTTCCAAGGTGTTGACTCGATCAACGACAGAGAATTTCTGAAGAATGTTGGGAATGGTTCTGATAACCTACGAGTGATGGCGCTCATGTATGACCACCTACTGTCATGGCAGCGATGCCACGAATTTGAATTTTCTGTCGTGCCGCGTGGAAATGCGAGATTTAAGCTATATATATATGTAACTACCAGGGAAGTTACATATTTAAAATTAATTATTTAACAGAAAATTCCCTAGGAAGGAACTCCGAAGAGGAACCCCGAGGGAACAACATAAAAATAAGTATTGCGCCCTTCCTTCCCCAGTCCACATCCATGGGAGAAGGGGGGAGCAGAGTAACTGTAATAAAAAACAGAATTACAATTGTTTAAATCAGCTAAGAATATTCACTAATAGTGAAAACCACTGATCCTCCGAAATGAAGTGTTCCCCACGGAGAAAAGCTGAAAAGTTAAAATTACAATTATAATTTCACTAAAAATAATTGAGACAAACAATCGGAAGTGCAACCTAACCAGGCAAACGGGAAAGGTGCTCTTCCCAATCGTACACTGTTGTTGAAAGGTAAATGACCTTGGAAAGAGAAAGACCGTAGTCAATCTCTGAGAGGCCACATTCCCTTCGCTCAGTAATCCATGTTTCCCATAGGCAAAGACAATAGTTGAATGAAGAGGGTCTAGGCAATGACGATTCCCCTGTGGCGGCCGAGTCAACAGTTATATGCCAACGGAAAGACCGATGGATCAGAGAGGGAGAGGTCGTTCCCCACGAAGTGGAACTGTGCTGGCCTTGTTCCGGTGCTAATGTACACAAGTGTTGTTGTTGTATATGTATCACACGCACAGCACAAAAAGTGTAAAGGAGACTTATCACATTTCTATACACATATATATACATAAACATTATGAATGTTTTCATATATACATATATATACATATATATATATACAGTAGGGTCCCGAATTATACGTGTTCGAATTATACGATTCCCCTTTTATGCGATCGCTGTTTTTCAAAAATAAATTTTCTGTATCTGCGAAGCTGTTCAAAGTCTGCTAGTCAAGGACTACAAAACGTATCAAATATGTTGTCTTTTTAAGTCTATTGGTAGCCCTAAATACGGTGATTTATAATAAATGTTACAAAACAATATTAATATTACATCTTATTAACATAATTTCATAATAAAAAGCCTATTTAAGGAAAAAATTCCACATCAACAATGAAATCAACTGTTAACTGTGCGAGTCCAGCTGACAAAATGTAAACAGAATTGTGGTTACGTTCACAGCAATCTTTATCTTTCTCCAACCTTTTGATAATTTTAATGGTAGTGTTAATGGTGGTATATTAAATCATTATTTTTGTTTAGTACAGTATATATAAAAGCTTTATTTTTCCCTTCGGCCGTTCAAGGTTTTCACGAGTAGACTGGGTTCGTTTATCGGCAGTGAATAGCCTAAACTTCGGTAACGAGTCGGCAATATTTTGTCATATTTTAAACAGTATACATTTGATTTGCAAAGATTGGTTTTGTAGAGTAAACGGTAAAATAAAAATCTCTCTCTCTCTCTCTCTCTCTAGAGAGAGAGAGAGAGATTTGATGCCAGAAATCCTCTCTCTCTCTCTCTCTCTCTCTCTCTCTCTCTCTCTCTCTCTCTCTCTCTCTCTCCCCATACGAAATAAAACCTTAGTTCACATATTGCAACTCGAGTCTAAGAATGAAATTAACATGAATATTGTTAGTTGTGGCGATAAATTCCTTGCTTCAGGAGGTTCGCGAAACAAAAACACGGCATTCGACTACAACAGCTGATTCTCTCTCTCTCTCTCTCTCTCTCTCTCTCTCTCTCTCTCTCTCTCTCTCTCTCTCTCTCTCTCTCTCTCTCTCTCTCGTTATACAATACTTATAAATAGATGGTTTTCTTAAAGTGTCAATTAATGCAAAACAAAAAAATTATACCGTGTATACATCCATTTCAATCATACTGTAGCTTAAAATACGGTATCCGATTTCGTCAGCAAGCCACTATTTTTTAGGAAACAC
>NC_090746.1:31465569-31478069 GCF_036898095.1 Palaemon carinicauda | reverse complement strand
GACGAATTCATAATTATGCAGGACTCTCCAAAAAATTGGCCGGTACACACTATCAAAGGCTATGATCATAGTCAACAAATAGGACAGAGAATGTGATGGGTGTTGAAGGTCTTGGCAAAGCTGCAAATGAAAATGGAGCACATTCCATAAGTTTCAGTTCAACAAAGAATCTTGTCATTGGAGGTACTCTGTTCCAGCAAAAGGATATCCACAAATATACATGGACTTCACCATGTGGCAATTACAAAAATCAAATAGATCACTAAACTGAAACTTATGGAATGGGCTCCATTTTCATAGAACTCTGAGAAATGTATGAAGCTATAGAGGTGCAGATATTGGTGGTGATCCCCAGGTCTTCATTGCCACACTGAAATTAAAACTGAAAGCACCCAACAGAAAGGTAGGTAAAATACCTAGGTTTGATACAACTAAGCTTCTAGAAGATGATCGCAGAGAAACCTTTGCATGTGAATGTAGGAATCGATTTGCAGTCTAAGCGACTTTAAGAGACGAAAAGCAGAAAATTAATGAAGAATGGTGCAATATCAAGAACATATATCAGTCAGTTGGTAGAAAAGCTTTGGGACATGCAGTTACAAGGAGAAAGCGATGGATATCAAATGATACGTGGGATACTATAAAAAGGAGACAAAGACAGAAATTGATTGTTGAAAGATTTTGAGGAAGTAATGAAAATTACAAGGTAGAGCATGCTAAGTATTCCAGTATTGATAGTGAGGCCCAAAGAAGAGCCAGGAATGAATGGAGAGAATATTTAGACAGGAAAGCAGATAAGGCTGACAAAGCTATGAATTCACAGAGTGGCTATGGTGTAAGAATCGCTCATAGAATTATTAACGAAATCTCTACTGGGGCAAAGAAGAAGCATATACCCATAAAAAAAGAGATGGATTAGTTATAACATCAGAAGATGAAGAAAGAGGACATTGGATGGAATACTTTAACGAGGTCATGAATAGGAGATACGAAGGGAATAATTTGATTGATACAGTATACATGAAGCTGATGAAGGCTTTGATGTGCCCAAGAATGAATTTAGTGTGTTTGAAGTCCAGGCTATCATTAAAGAACTCAAGAGATGGAAAGCCCCTGGATAAGATGGAATAACTGCTGAGATGATACTGGCTGAAAATGAATTGACCTCCAGAATACTTACAAGATTATTTTGTAGAATGTGGCATGCAGAGGCAAAACCTGATGAATGGGAGTTGGGAATGTTGGTGAAAATTACAAGAAAAGGAGGAGACCTGACTGATTGCAATAATTACGGAGGCATCACACTTACATCAGTTATGAATATACATATTATGCTTATTTTAAAGAGACTAGTGAGAAAGATTGATGAAAAAATGAGATGAACAATCGGGATTTAGAAAAGGTAAAAGTTATACTGACCCAATAATCATTTTGAGACATGTTGTACATCAATGCGTAGAATATAAAAATCCACTAAATAATCATATAGTACATGAATTACCTAATGTATTACATGAACTGGAGATCCTTTGCATAATCCTTACACTAGGAGGAAATCATAAATTAATCTAGCAATTACTTGTTAAAATCACTCTTCTGAACCATGTATGATTATTTTCTTGTAAGCATTCTAAGTATAAAAGCACACACACATACATATAGGTAAAATTTATGGATGGCTACACTCAGGTAATGTGGTTACAAAAAAAAAAAAAAAAAAAAACAATAGAAAGCAAATATAACCTTCCAGGAGGCATCTCTTTTCTCACCCATTATTATGTTCTCTCATATATAATACTGATCTATGTTAATTAAAAGGATACTGCATTCACCTGATGAGGATGGAAAAATTGACTATACAGTTGCAGCAATTGTTGGTATCAATGTGCTACTACAAAATGTAGAAATAAAAATCTCAACTTTTATTCTCCCTATACAGTACCTTAAGGCCCCGGCCAGTATGCCAATATATGGGGGTATAAGACGAAAACCAGATAATTCACTGAGCTTCGTATAGCAGTAGAGAATGGGTATACAAAATATTTTGTCAAAATTCCGCTTATTTTCATACTCACAGGGTAATTAGTAAAAGTAACTCAATAAACCAAAAACATTGATCCCTATAAGAAAATGCAGTCTTTCTACTGTTATTGTATATTTTGATAATAATTACGTTTCAATATACAACAAATTGTGGGCAATGGCATCTATATAGATTCCATGAGTCACAAGATGAAGTATTACACGGTAATTACACCCTTCGGCCTTCAATGCTAGCACAAACCTCAGAGAGAGTACATGTTTGAGTTGGACCTCTGACATTCACTCCCTGTTACTTCTATTTTTCCTGGTTACAGCAAGAATTTCATCATGCCAAAGAGGAAAAGACAATTTCAACATCTCGCTAACATAAGGACGAAGGAAATTCACTCTAATAAGAGTTCAGAAGTGGATAATATCAGCAATAAAGAGGAGTTAGTGAAGGAGAGAGATGATGAAGGAGCAACTGTCTCACCTAATGAAGCAAGATATTGAGCAAAGGGATCTTAATCTATGATTAAATTATGATAAATAACATTGTTTTGGTTTAATAATATCCAAAAAAAGAACATAAAATACATAATAATCATGATTCATTAATGTTGTCTTTGTAAAAATACAAAGAAAAACGTTGAACGCCCATATCTCAAAACTATACTTATTGACCTTAAAATTCTATCTTCTCCCTTAGTTTTAAAGATATAGCAATGAAATTTGGTATATAACTTAGAAAGACATTACAAAACAATCTAATAGAGCCATTTTTCCAATTTTTGTTTCATATTTTTTTCTTAGCTTTTTTTTCCCTGATTTATAGGATTATTTTTTTACCATAATGAAAAAAATTCATATCTAGCATAAAAATTACTTTTGGAAAAAAACTCTAATTTCAAAGGAGGTCTACATCAGGTCTATATTGGGTAGTATTAAGTATCAAGGGAGGAGATAGAATTTGAAAAACATAACAAATTTGTAAGTAATTTTTTATTTTTTCTAGTATACAAACCTGGAGCTACTTAAGAGGGTATACTTTCGACGTAGCTGAAAGACAAGCCATGATAATTTTAGTGAGGGATAACTACCCCATCCGCTAGTTAGGGGGTGGGGGTGGGGGAGACTGCCTACCCTGCTCACTCACACCTCTCGGCCGAGTAACCACTTTGCCTTATGGCAGAACTTCTCGGGGGACAGGGTGGCGGGCCAATTTGTTTAAATAGCTCCAGGTTTGTACAGTATACTAGAAAAATTACAAATTACTTACAATTTTGTTATTTGTTCCGGCGTAGATACAAACCCTTCGCTATTTATAGGGTGACTTACTATTAGGAGGGAGGAAGTCCTTGGTCATGACCCGGGGTCATCTCTATTTTGATCTGTGATCGATAGAAGAAGGGACCCTACCCTCGCTAAAATCAAGTGCCGATATGAGGTAATGCACTGATAGCAGCCTGCAGAAGCTTGTGTGTGAGTGGTATTAACAGTGTGGCTTGCCTTTAACATAAAAACTCGAGTACAAAAACCTATTGTTCTTGAGATTTTCCCAATACCCTCCCTCAAAAAGGTATTGGGGACGTAACAAAGTATTTGTCTATACTTAGGAGGCACAAGGGAAATGGGTCTTACCTGCAGCGAGGTGAGGTCAGCTATGCTGAGGCTTGCAAAGCTGTTTTCCCAGATGGGAGAAGGTGAAAGGAAGAAAGGAGCTAGGCATTCTTACTCATTCACCCCAGACTAACCCGGGTAACCTCAGCCCTCAACCCTCTGCTACTTGTCCAACAAGGAGCCCGAGGTGTTTAGACCATTTGTTGTGCGACCACCACAGGACCGATGGAATAGGTCTCCAAGTTCTTGTGGGTTACGTCTTTGCAGGTAGTGGGCCGTGAAGGTCGATTGATGCTTCCATATGCCCACTTAAAGTATCGGCGCCACAGAGTAGTTTCTTGAACGCCAGGGATGTAGCAATGCCACTGACGTTACGAGCTCTGGGTCTTAGGATGGAGGAGAGTCTAGATTGAGAGCAACCTCAATTGCCTTCCGATCCCAGAAGGGAAGGAAATCCTTGAGATCCTCCTCTTGACCTTCCCCATGCTGGTCAACAGTGCCGACACATGGGGGCGAGCTGGTATCATTCTTTTAAGGTAACCCCACAGACTCCTCACTGGGTAAAACCCCAGTTGATGGGTTTTCAGTTACCGAACGAAGACTCTTTATCCGAAATGGTCTGCACCTAGGGTACAGCACACACTGATTTTGAGTCTTGGCAATCCACTCAGGGACGCCGCTGAGGATTACTTCTCCCCGTCTCCTAGAGTAGCAGACATCAGAAGATGGATCATACAACACACTAACTCTCTTGGTCAAAGCCCAAGTGAGTAGAAAGGCCGTATTCCATGGAAGGAAGCGATCTGCTGCCTGGCATAAAGGCTCGTAGAGAGGGACCTTCAGGGACTGAAGGACCCGAACCGCGTTCCCAGGAGGAGGCTGCGATCCGACGGGGAGCAAGTTATCTCAAACTTGTATAAGTAAAAGCATCGATGGGAGAGAATCCCCTTCCACGACATCAGTCACAAAGGACCGAACACTTCGCCTGGAAGGCCGACGCTGAAAAGTGTCTGAGGTGCCTAGGCATCTTTTCCGCAAGTTGTTGTGAAAGGCCTCCCTGAGAGAGGTGGTGTTGGATCGTCCCAGGTGTGAAGTCGAAGCAAAACTACGGCTTAGGAAAGTGTTAGCATGTGGCTGCTTGGAAGATCGTGTCGTGGAGGAAGATCCCTCGGAACTCCGTCAGGCGCTGCAGAAGGTCTGGGAACCATTCTGCGGGTTGCCATAGCAAAGCTATTGGAACTCCGTCAGGGACTGCAGAAGGTTCGGGAACCATTCTGCGGGATGCCATAGCAAAGCTATTGGAGTCATTCATAACATCTTGCTTATCCTGACTTGGCTGAGGACTTTTTCACCACACCAAATAGGGGGAAATAAAGGACACATCTAGGCCGCCCCACCGATCTTGGAGTACATCTTGTTTGAGGGCCCGGTGTTCCGGGACTGGGGAATTGTCGAGCGGGAGCCTGGAGTTTAGGGCCGCTGCGAGCATAACCACAGTCTGGGACCTCACAAAGTTAAGACTTTGTCGGATACAAGATGATTCCAAGACACTAGGAGCCCACTATCTGGGTGGTTTTGCAAGCACATTCCTGTACCAGGAATGAAGCGAGCGGATGGGGGCAACTAGTTGTCCTCTGTCTATCTGAGGCTTTGTACTGCTAGATGGTTCTCTATGAGAGGTGAATGCTGGTACCTTTCTGAATCGGGCCAACGGACAAGGATGGAATGGTGCAGCATATGCCCCCCCTCTCTCTTTAGATGCATTAAAGAGAGCATCATATCCAGAGGGAAGACAAGAAGACAGGCCTCTTTGCAGAAGCTCTTGTCTGCCACCCATCATCCGCGGATCGTCCAGCGTAGAGGGAGCGGAGTGCATAGCAATAAACACATCTCGAGATGATGTCGAGACGTGAAACTATTTGCACGTTCTTGCAATGAAGGGGAACAGCATGTCCTCCCTCCAACTGCCACCAATCCAGTGTGGTTGGCCGAATAAGACCGATAACAAACGGTACACCAGTTAATCAGTAGAGCTTATGTTATAGTAGCTAATCTCCATAGAGATCGCTTTCCGGACAGGAGACTGTACGGTAATCACCGAACGCATCCGACCAAACCTAAGAGGGGATTGAGACGTATCTTCAATCTATTGTTGGATGGGTAAAAAGCATAAGTCTACTACGGAGTAGTAACACCAAACTGTGAGCATGACAAGCATACATGCGTAGTTCGGCTTAAAACACCTGTCCGGAACTCAGTTTTCGTAACGGAGGTTTCTCCTTCTAAGGACAAAAAACGTTAGTACTTCTCTGTCTCCGATCGGTAAACTAGCATTTATATTAAATGTTCCGTACTAGGGAACAGATATGCTTATGAGAAGTTTCCAACCAAAGTCTTTGTAGGAGACTAAGACTTCCGATCGGGGAAAGGAAAAAATGCCTATAAGGAGGCAGAACGTAAATGCTGTATGTCTGGTTACAGGAAAGTAGCCAAGTAATGTACTGAATAACCTGGTTTCAATAAGGGATATAAATATACAACTTAATAGAACGGAGTTCTAATTGCAAGATGTATATAGCCCTTATTGGTAGAAAGATCGCTTGCATGCAGATATGTACTTGTCCATCTGCGCTAGCGCATGCGTATTCTCTGCCTCCAGGAAACGTTTGCAACGAATCCGGCTGCGGGAATAATGTATGTGTGACGAAATGCAACATTATTGCCCAAGGAATTTTGATCGTTGACTAACTGTAATATTTTCTTGAATGAGAGCGAACATGTTCTCATACAAAACATACAGTTATACAAGCAATCATTTCCCATTTGGTTTACCCCTCCTCTTTATGTGAGGGGCTTGCCAGTGTTCATTACACAGAAACGGATGGCTAGTTACCTTTGGGCGGGGTTTGAAACGTTCTTAAACTTAATGAAAAGTTGCCTACGCTGTTTTTATCGTTCTTTAACGTCAGCTAACAGTGTTCCTTCAGGACTAATTGTTCAAAACAATAACCCTGTAGGGATAGAATAAAAAAGTCTCAGAAGCCTATCGTGTAAAACGGCAAGTCGTTGTACCCAGGGTACAATGACGGGGAAGGCTGATTCCATCAAACGGAAGAACCCGAGTTTAAGACAATAACCTCACGGTTTTGTCTTGGCTAGAGCGCATGCTCCGGGAAGGCTTACGGCCTTCATGAAGTTTTAACAACACTCATTGAAGTTCTGTAAAACTTCCCAGGAACGAGTCTCCCGAAAAGGGTGAAGTCTTGTATGTGGGGGTTTGCTTCAAGAAGACCAGACATAATTGCCATTGACAACTTTATCGCTAGTGAGAAAACTACCGTCTAATTCAGGCAAGGTCTACCAGGGGAAATGAACTGGATTGTAAAGAATTTTTCATTCCCCGCTAATTTCCGTCTGCTAACCAAACCACTGGATGTGGGAGGGTGGAGGGAAGAAGACGGTGGTTCGTTCGAAAACAAAAGGATCGGTGCTGGCGAAACCAGCCTAGCTCATATAGTAATCAGCTGGGAGTGTGAGTGATGTATTGAGTCACACATTTGTAAGACCCATCCCGTGGGGGGGGGGTTGACAATAGAGTGTTCAGAAAAAAATCTGGATCGCGGAAACCGAGAGATTCGGATGAGAACCTAGAAGTTGAGAATCTATTTGTGAATACCTTTCTCACGATCATAAGGGATGTTGTGACGAGAACCCGCAGGAACTCTGTCGCTGATTCCTGATGGAATTTTCAGGAATCGTGTTACACGACCAGGACCCAAAGGAACTGCGTCATAGTTACCTGTAGAGAGTCAGAAACCCCTAGGCAGCAGGCATCCCTCTGTCATAAGAGTAAAACTCTTAATGACGATGGGCGCGCGAACACTTCACGGGACGAGTTTGAAAACTCTGTCATGAGAGTAAAACGCGCCTAGTTGTTTGCGAGCACAAGTTTGGTCGTGCATGCCAAGTTGGTCGTGCGCACACATAGTGTTGGCTGGGCTCATAAGGTTGGTCGTGCGCGCCACATCGGCTGTGCGCGCCAACTTGGTCGTGCGTGCCAGATAGGCCGTGCAGGCATAAGGTTGGTCGTACGCGCCAAATTGGTCATACGAGCCTGATCGGCCATGCGCGCATAAGGTTGGTCGTGCGCGCCAAATTGGTCATGCGTGCCACATCGGCCGTGCACGCCACTTTGGTGGTGCGCGCGAGAGCTCTCAGTGTGGCGAGAGTACTCACAACTACGTTCACCCGAAGGTTCACGATAGCCTGTGTTATGTGAGCACGAACGATCAACACAACGAGAGGTCGCAAACTCTCTGTCATATAAGTATGACTATGGTCACGAGAACCTGAAGGTTCAGCGTGAACTGCGTTGTGATACCCCGAAGCATCAGCACAAACGAGAAACGGAAGTTTCTCGGTCACGAGACCCCAAGGGATCAGCATGACTAAGGGCACGAGAAACCAACGGCCTAACGTAGCCTGTGTTGCTTGACCCCGAAGGGTATGCGTAACGAGAAACCGAAGATTTCCTGTCACAAAACACCGAAGTGTCAGAGTGACTAAAGTTATAAGAGTCCAAGGGTTCAATGTAACTAATGTTACAAGACCACGAAGGGTCAGCGTAACGAGAAACCGAAGTTTCCCTGTCACAAAACACTGAAGTGTCAGGGTGACTAAAGAGAGCCCAAGGGTTCAGCGTAACTAATGTTACGAGACCCCGAAGGGTCAGCGGAATGAGAAACCGAAATTTCCCTGTCACAAAACACCGAAGTGTCAGAATGACTAAAGTTAGTTACGAGTGCCCAAGGGTTCTGCGTAACTAATGTTACGAGACCTCGAAGGGTCAGCGTAACGAGAAACCGAAGTTTCCCTGTCACAAAACACTGAAGAGTCAGTGTGACTAAAGAGAGCCCAAGGGTTCAGCGTAACTAATGTTACGAGACCACGAAGGGTCAGCGTAACGAGAAACCGAAGTTTCCCTATCACAAAACACTGAAGTGTCAGAGTGACTAAAGAGAGCCCAAGGGTTCAGCGTAACTAATGTTACGAGACCCCGAAGGGCCAGCGTAACGAGAAACCGAAATTTTCCTGTCACAAAACACCGAAGTGTCAGAATGACTAAAGTTAGTTACGAGAGCCCAAGAGTTCTGCGTAACTAATGTTACGAGACCCCGAAGGGTCAGCATAATGAGAAACCGAAGTTTCCCTGTCACAAAACACCTTAGTGTCAGTGTGACTAAAGTTACAAGAGCCCAAGGGTTCTGCGTAACTAATGTTACGAGACCACGAAGGGTCAGCGTAACGAGAAACCGAAATTTCCCTGTCACAAAACACTGAAGTGTCAGTGTGACTAAAGAGAGCACAAGGGTTGAGCGTAACTAATGTTACGAGACCACGAAGGGTCAGCGTAACGAGAAACCGAAATTTCCCTGTCACAAAACACTGAAGTGTCAGTGTGACTAAAGAGAGCCCAAGGGTTGAGCGTAACTAATGTTACGAGACCACGAAGGGTCAGCGTAACGAGAAACCGAAGTTTCCCTATCACAAAACACTGAAGTGTCAGAGTGACTAAAGAGAGCCCAAGGGTTCAGCGTAACTAATGTTACGAGACCCCGAAGGCTCAGCGTAACGAGAAACCGAAATTTTCCCGTCACAAAACACCGAAGTGTCAGAATGACTAATATTAGTTACGAGAGCCCAAAAGTTCTGCGTAACTAATGTTACGAGACCCCGAAGGATCAGCATAATGAGAAACCGAAGTTTCCCTGTCACAAAACACCGAAGTGTCAGAGTGACTAAGTTAAGAGAGCCCAAGGGTTCTGCGTAACTAATGTTACGAGTCCCCGAGGGGTCAGCGTAACGAGAAACCGAAGTTTCCCTGTCACAAAACACCAAAGTGTCAGAGTGACTAAAGTTACAAGAGCCCAAGGGTTCTGCGTAACTAATGTTACAAGATCACGAAGGGTCAGCGTAACGAGAAACCGAAGTTTCCCTGTCACAAAACACCGAAGTGTCAGCATAACTAAAGTTACGAGAGCCCAAGGGTTGAGCGTAACTAATGTTACGAGACCCTGAAGGGTCAGCGTAACGAGAAAAAAAAGTTTCACTGTCACAAAACACCAAAGTGTCAGGGTGAATAAAGTTACGAGAGCCCAAGGGTTCTGCGTAACTAATGTTACGAGACCCCGAAGGGTCAGCATACCGAGGAACTGAGGTTCCTCAGTCATGAGACCCCAAAAGTTTAGCGTGATTGATGGTACAAGTTCCCGAAGGCTCGACGTTACCATTGGCACGAGAACCCAAAGGCTCAGCGTAACTGAAACCCAAAGGTTTCGAGCGGAGTCCCGAAGGACTCCTACTGTCATGAGAAGCTGCAGGATCAACATGACGATAGCCCGAAGGTTCACGATCACTCCAGCTCAAAGGGTGATCGTAACGAGACCCCGAAGAGTCAAGGAGAACCAGCAGGTTCAAAGATAACACCTCCGCATAAGAGGTTTGTTCTCCCGAAGGAGAACGTCACTTAAGATAAGGCTGTTGCTCCACCCCTGAAGAAGAACCATAAGCGTAACGGGAGACCGCCAATGCCCAGAGGCGGTCTTCACTCAAGAATGAGAGACTCATTCCCCCGAAGAGGTAACCTTCGGAGAAAGCTCTGCCACTGCCTCTGGTGGATCAGCAAACTCCTACAAGTTATTTCTCGCGAACTAAGAGGGAAGTTCTCCAGAAGGAGATCGCCTAGGACAAGCTTTCTCCCAGCTCTATAGGAATAAAGCATTGGCATAAAATATCTCTCTCGCGAACGAGGGAGAAGTCCTCCCGAAGGAGGACATTGCCTAAGACAAGCTTTCTCCCAGCTCTATGGGAAAAAAGCGTAGGCTTAATAATATCTCTCCTCCCGAAGGAGGACATCGCCTAAGACAAGCTTTCTCCCAGCTCTATGGGAAAAAGCGTAGGCGTAATAATCTCTCTCTCGCGAATGAGAGAGAAGTCCTTCCGAAGGAGGACATCGCCTAAGGCAAGTTTTCTCCCAGCTCTATGAGAAAAAAGCGTAGGCGTAATAATCTCTCTCTCGCGAACGAAAGAGAAGTCCTACCAAAGGAGGACATTGCCTAAGGCAAGCTTTCTCCCAGCTCTATGGGAAAAAAACTGTAGGCGTAAAAATCTCTCTCTCGTGAGAGAGAGAGAGAGAAGTTCCCCTCAAAGGAGGAACATTAAGTTGAATGTTGACAGCGATTGCTACTTCATAACGTGGGCAGCTCACGAGCTACCACATGGAGCGCAGGATAATGAACAGGGAAGCTGTAGCCATCGGCCTTGTGTTCTATGTCGCTGCTACCTGTGGAAAAGAAAGTCGTGATCAATTACAATTCATGCTCGACTGCACAACATACACTATTCGGGGAATAAGTCACCTTCCTTGTAAGATAATTCCTTGAAAGGGAGCTGAACTGTTATACACTTTAACTCAGTAATGAAACAAACACACGTCAGTGTTGAGAACCTGCCGACCATCAGCGCTGGGTAGGGCGGCAATGACAACTCCCTTATGGCGGAGGCAGTCGGATACGTTGTCAACAGTAATTACAAGTATCTAACAACATAAACGTATATTTACATTTATACATAAATACACTCATATATATGTAAGATAAATGAAAACACACACAAGAGTAAAAATGACAGAAAAATAATCAAGGCAAGTCTTTGCGGGAGAGAAAGGCAGCATGTCCGTCCTCTACCGACCCATAAAGTAAAGTGGTTACTCAGCCGAGAGGTGTGAGTGAGCAGGGTAACCAGTCTACCCCAACCCCCACCCGCTAACTAGCAGATGGGGTAGTTATCCCTCACTAAAATTATCATGGCTCGTCTTTCAGCTACGCCGAAAGTATACCCTATAAATAGCGGAGGGTTTGTATCTACGCCAGAACAAATAAAGGTTACTTTAAGGAAGATTACTTAGAAGTCTTCCTATCAGAGCTTTTTGAATTGATAGGAGTCTCTGCTACTCTTTTTGGAAAAGTAGGTCTTGCTAAGCTTGGTTTAAGGTTTATCTTAGCGGCCTCCTTATCAATTTGTCGAGGGGGATGGTGCATCTCGACATTAATCTTTGATATATTTAAATTTTTTAGAAGTTCATCTTTTCCAAAAAGAATATCGTACTTATTTGCTATTTGCTATGGGAATTTTTATATTTCTTGTTGGAGGGGATAGGGATGTTGGTCTCCCTTGTTTTTGACTGAAAGATGGAGAGCTATTAGGATTATGTACCTCCATCATGACGTACATCCAGTTGCTTTCTAGCATAAGATTCCTCCCCTAGATCTGGCAATGATGCTGCCCGAGATGAGAGCTTTAGGCTGTTCATCGAGGTGGGGCAGACCTAGATGAAGGAGGTGGTGCCTTTTTGATGGGAGGCACCGAACGTAAATTACGAGGCTTGGTAATAGTCTAAGGTGGTGATTCAGTAAAAGGATGCTTTACATTACCTGGTCTAACTGTTGTTGCCATTTTTACTGGATATCCCGCATCCTTAGATTTCAAGACTTTGGTGTAACTCTTGGTTTTCATTAGAAGATGCCTAACATATCCCACACTGATATGCTCTACACCCGACTTCAGAACAGCTGCTTCTTCTGTTTGATATTAAAGACATTTCCTGTTAATTGGCTTCTGATCCTGGCTACAATTAGTTCCCCTTGCAATATTAGAGCAGGGTCCATGCTCAGGATCAAAACAATTGTCTCAGATCTATATGTTTTTACATACCTTAGATGGATGACCAAATTTGAAACAATTGAAGCACTACAATGGCTTCAGTTTATACAGGCGAACTAGTATTCTCTCATTTTCGA
>NC_090746.1:31423069-31455569 GCF_036898095.1 Palaemon carinicauda | reverse complement strand
GTTGTGTCAGAACTGGATCCGGCAACGGGACCGGTCTCAGCCGCAGTTCCAATACTAGAGGGAACCAGATGCTGTTCGACCATTTGTGAGCCACTATAGCTGCCGTTTTCTGAAAGGATCTGAGCTTGTTGAAGACTTTCAACAGAAGATTGGGTGGAGGGAACAGGTAAATCCTGGACCATCTGTTCCAATCGAGGGACATCGCGTCCACTGCTTCCGCTAGAGGGTCCTTGTATGGGGCCACGTAACGAGATAGTTTCTTGTTGTCGCTCGTCGCGAAGAGGTCGATCTGCAGTTCTGGGACTTGACGTAAGATGAAGGAGAATGATCCTGCGTCTAGGGACCACTCTGACTCTATCAGCATGAACCTAGATAGAGCGTCCGCCGTCACATTGCGGAACCCTTGGAGGTGAACTGCTGATAAGTGCCATCTCTTCTTTTCTGCCAAACGGAAAATGGCCAACATCACTTGGTTGATTTGGGGCGATCTCGAGCCTTGTCGATTCAGACATCTTATTATCACCTCGCTGTCTAGAACCAGTCTTATGTGGGTCGAGCAGCGAGGAGCCAATTTCTTCAGCGTAAGGAAAACTGCCATGGCTTCCAGAATATTGATGTGGAAGGTCTTGAATAGAGAGGACCAAGTCCCTTGGACTTTCCGTAGGTGAGAGTGACCTCCCCATCTTTCCTTTGATGCGTCTGTGTGGATGATGACTGAAGATGGAGGTGGTTGTAAGAGCACCGATTTCCTCAGGTGCTTGGCCTTCGACCACGGCTTGAGAAGTGATCGTAGACGAGTCGGTATTGGTCTTCGTACACCTCTTCGAG
This sequence comes from Palaemon carinicauda, assembly GCF_036898095.1. Classification (NCBI taxonomy): domain Eukaryota; kingdom Metazoa; phylum Arthropoda; class Malacostraca; order Decapoda; family Palaemonidae; genus Palaemon; species Palaemon carinicauda. The sequence goes on along the minus strand of NC_090746.1, from coordinate 31,454,741 downwards.
CGTTTGATGCGTATCTTCTCCAGACTCCTGTTGCATCCTTTAATTGTGCTCTTAGCACTGGGTCTGTCACTGATGCAAACTGAAGGGAGCCCAGCACTCCTGTTAGCGTCTTGATATCCGACCGGATTTCAGAAGTCTCTTGACAGATCCCGCTATCTCTCTCCTCTTCTTTGACGGAATGGAGAGGCGGTGTGACTGTAAGTTTCAGTGTATTCCAAGCCATTGAAATTTTTGAGCTGAAGATAGTCAAGACTTTTTGACATTGATCTTGAATCCCAGATGTTCCAGGAACTGGATCACTTTCTTGGAGGCTTGCATGCATTCCGTCTCGGATGCTGCCCACACCAGCCAATCGTCCAGGTAGGCCACTACCTGAACACCTTTTAGGCGTAGTTGATGAACGACTGCGTTTGCAAGCTTTGTGAAGATCCTTGGGGCTATGTTTAGCCTGAAGGGCATGGCTCTGAAGACGTATTGTTTCCTCTGTAGCCTGAAACCTAGGTAAGAGGAAATTTGGCGATTAATTGGAATATGCCAATAGGCCTCTGCCATGTCTATGGAGACTGTGTATGCCTTTTTGGGCAACAGGGTCCTTATGTGTTGAAGGGTTAACATCCTGAACTGCGATTAATTGGAATATGCCAATAGGCCTCTGCCATGTCTATGGAGACTGTGTATGCCTTTTTGGGCAACAGGGTCCTTATGTGTTGAAGGGTTAACATCCTGAACTTGTAGTTTACTATGAACTTGAGTGGCGACAAGTCCAGAATGACTCTGAGTTTGTCTGAGTCCTTCTTGGGAACACAAAACAGCCCTCCTTGGAATTTGATGGACTTTGCCCTCTTTATTACACTTTTGCTCAAGAGTTCTCGGATATATTCTTACAGAACAGGGGTGGAGTGTTGGAAGAATTGAGGGAATGATGGTGGAGCTATGTTCCAGCTCCAACCCAGTCCGTTCTTGATTAGGCTGTGGGCCCAGGGATCGAAGGTCCAGCGATCCCGAAACGAGTACAGTCTTCCTCCTACTGGAAGCATCTGATTTTTGCTGTTGACCGGAGGACTTGCCTCCTTGACCGCGTCCTCCTCTATTGCCTCTGACTCTTGAGGGGCATCTAGAGGAACCTCTAAATGTTCCTCTAGCTTTCAGCCGAAAGGTAGTAGACTGCCTCTCAAAGGCTGGAGTAAAGGCTGGTGACTGTGTCGCCACTTGCTGGGGTACCAACTGGTAGGTAGTTGGAGGTTGTGCTACCACCTGGGGCACCGCGGTCGCGGGAAGTTGTTGTTGTCTTTGTTGTCTGGCGGGGTGAGAGGGCACCCTTGGACTCTTTGTCTTCCGTTTTGGTTGGGGACCCTCATCCGGGGAAGACTTCCTCTTTAGTGACAAGCCCCACTTCTGGAGAAGGCTCCTATTCTCCGTGGCAGCCTTGTCGACTACTTCCTTGACCACTTCGCTCGGGAAAAGGTCCATTCCCCAGATACTGGGCGATATTAGCTTCCTAGGTTCGTGTCTCACCGCAGCCGAAGCGAACACGAACTCCCTACAAGCCCTTCTGGCTTTAATGAAGCCATACAGGTCTTTCATCACAGTTGCCAGATGTGTTTTGGCCACAACCATAAACATATCTGGGTTCTGAGGATCGCTTGCCATTGTCTCCAAGATAGTCTGGAGGGACATAGAGGCGGCAAGCCTTTGTTTAGTCTCCTGCTCCCTGCGCAAGAGAAACTCGGACAACTTGGGGAGGTCCTCGCCGAACTGGCGTCCAGCAATATCTGCCTCCAACTTCCCGTCTGAGAAGGTAAGATGTACGTCCTTCCAGTCCTTCTAGTCCATAGGCAAAGCTAGGGATAACGGTTTACACTCGTCGAGTGTATGGCAAGGTTTCCCTGCTTCTATTGCCTTTAATGCTGCCTTGTACCCTTTTTCCATAAAGGGGAAGGCCCGGGTAGATGAAGCAACAAAGGAAGGATGTTTTTTACTCAGAGCTGGCACCTTTGAATTAGTGAAGGCCCTCTCCTTCAAGGTACTTGTCAACAAAGCCTGTGCTTTAGCATGGTAAAAAACTATGACCTATTTTGGCTCCGTCTCTTCCTTTGATGCTGGCTCCACCTTCAGACGGACAAAGCAGTCTGGATAAGCCTCCAAGTTGGGCCAGAATTCCACATCTTCAATGGGGACTGATCCCAGCTTCTTGGAAATATAAATCTTCCCGGTTGTCATGGGCATGTACTCTGCATGCCTCCACGGATTCACATCCGAACATGAAGGAAGTTCCTTCACGTTGAGTCTCCTGTGAGACCCACGGGATGCTGCAAGTTGGCGTATTTCCAACCTCAACGCAGCTTCATTTTCAGCATTCTGCTTCTGTATCTGCTGTACCAACGTCATAATGGAAGACAGAGTCTTCCCTATGTCGTCAGATGGGGGAGCAGACAATGTCGAGGGAACTGGTTCTGGGGCAGGAATCGATGAAACCAAAACCGATTCGACTTCTTCCTCCTCGGTATCAGGAGCAATAGTCGACTCCTCTTCTTGACCTCCTGCAAGAAGGTCCTTTTCAGTGTCTTCTGACACTTCTGATCACTGGCTGTCGGCACACTATGCCGGCCGGAGAATTAGATTTAAATACACGGCGGTCGGCAACCTCCCGGCTGTTGGCACCTGGCTAGAGCTTCCAGCAGGTTTGAACCCAGTGGTACTAGCTAATAGAGAGAGAGAGAAAGCATGGATTGAAGGATGGTGTAAGAGCTCTGCCTTACTACCTTCTTCCAGAATGAGGGTTCAAATGGAAGGGGAGAATGTATCATTCAGGCTTCCACCCATCCACAACTATTGCCGGTCTCTGCCGGCCACAGTTTATGAATGGCAGTCCAAGAGAAGACTAAAGAACACTCTACAGTAAAGGGATCTTCTGCCGGCAGCCGGCCCAACTCATCCGGAGCACTATGTCCGTAAGGGAGAGCTGAGTGACTATGCCACTACCGAGAGAAGCCCGAGCCAGCCCCACAACCTGCCGGCAATTGGGTCGATTGTAGGACGATGGCCAAGAGTTTGTGATGGCTAGGCCATCACTAAAGGATAGAATGGGGAGGGGTGAGGGTCCTAAGGGGTGTGGGAAGAGCCGGCAGGGTTGCCAGTCCTATCTCACCCAAAGAAACTCTGTTCTAGTATTAAAGCCATCCCAGGTGGTAGGAGAATTCTATTCTCGAGCCTGGGGTCGGCTTATACGTAAAGGGGCCGGCAGCACCCTCGCCGCCACCCTTAAACAATAGAGGAACAGAGATCTAGTGCCGGTGTTGCCTAGGTGGCAGAAGAATGTCTACTCTTCAGCCTAGGGTCTGCCGGCACAGGACTAGTCAGAGACCACAGGGAGAAGGTATTAATATCATATAAAGCCTTCAGTTGTGGTCTAGGGAGGTCTAGCCTCCTATGCCGACAGCTTAGTCCAGCAGGGGAATGCTATTCACCCTGCCAGCCAGCTACTGGCATCAGACTAAATACTCTTCTAACCAAAACCCAAAAACCTGCCTCTGCAGTTACAGGGAAAGGACAGAAAACCGTAGCCTAGTCCTGCCTGAATTACAACTCAAGGCATGACTGACTAAGGTTATAGCCTAGGCTAACTCAAAGGGAAGGAGAGACTGCCCTCAAATCTCCGTAGGAGACAAGTATCGCCTTATAATTAATCTAGGAGATATCTATCTCCGCCTGAATTAATAAAAACGATACATGAGGGCAATCGGGGAACATGTATGAAAGTATACTAAAGCCACTAGGCTAGTAGCCTAGTGGCAGTGAGAATCGATTACCTAATTCACCGAAACTCTCTCGTATACTATCTTGGAAGAGGAAAATATTATGCAATCAATATATCCTACATGTGTAAAATTCACCTAAAGCTTCATTAAAATCATAACACTAGGAAAGTCTATTATATCATGCATGAAAGTACTGTAAGCTGAATGCCTAGGCTAGGAAGCCTAGCGTAAACAAGGTTCGGTTACCTAAATTGCCGACACTAATATGAATACTATCGGCATAATATAAAGGATTCCTAGCAATGAAGGCTAAATAGCTAAGATATTAAAGCTATTAAAACTGGGAAGGTCGTTCTGGCTAACTACATGACTCATGCGTTACGAACGACAGAGCCCATGACGCCTCCGGCTTAGGCAACAGCTCTTGCAAACGTTAATTTAACTTTAATTCATATTAAAATAAGACAAGAGCTTACATTTATACAATGTAAAGATCAATACTCAACTTTCCAGAGGCAGAAGAGGCTGGAGAAAGCATGATAATATAAAAAATAGTGAGAGAGCACAGGAAAATCACCGAGCAATGGCACTACAAGAAAAGGAATGAAGATGGCGGCGATGATGACGTAATCTTGATACTCAAAACAGTAATGGAGGAGAGGTACCTTATTAACGGCTCCCCTTCGTTTTGTTGCCACTTTTCCCCCTCGAAGCGTAAACGCTATTCGGGGTAAAGATACTGTAGCTATGTGGCAGGTCAAGAATACGTCCTCTGATATTATGCGATATCCTTAAAAGGAAAAGTTAGGGATATTCGCGCCAAGAGTTAGAATTCTGGAGACCTTACGGTAAAATTCTCTGGGAATATCACTGTAGTCAAATATACCCTAGGAAGCTACTCTTAAAGGAACTTCCACAGGACGACATGGCCTGAGACCAAGAACTCCTCATAAAAAGCGTAGGTTTGTATTCCAGTTACGGAACAATTCTATTTACTGTACTGGACTTTGATATTCAATGTTTTATAAAAGTCAAATATGCACTACTGCACTTATTTGGAGCTCAGATATACCAATTAGTTCTACTGTTTCTAACAAATTTTACTTACTTCCAGTATGGAATCACATTCTGTGATCTGGTGATGAAGAGTAGCAATATCTTGAGCCTTATTGATGTAATCTTGGATACTCAAATTTTCCAGCTGCAAAATAAATATTATTGTAATAAATCAAGTGTAACAAGAAATTTAAAATAACACTAATGAACAAAACTTTAAATGCTTTTCATGTTCCTTAATGCAAATCTCTTACTACAGTATACTTATGCTATGCTGACTGGAATGGCAATGTTATATTTGGACTGCCATTAATTCTTTTGTGCTTTCTCTTTGCGTTAGTGTGTGTGTTGACTTCTGCGACCGTGCACACCTGCCCTGGACTCGGTGATATTGAGTAAAGCATCAATATAAAAGTATATATCCCTCACTAGAGGAACTATTCAGTAACTCAAATAATTTTACTAAAATGATATTTTCATTATAAAATAAATTTTTGAATATACTTACCCGGTGAATATATAAATAGCTGACGTCTCCGACGGTCGACAGATTCCAAAAACTCGCGAGCGATCGCCATGAAGGCTGCCGGGTGTGCCCACCAGCGCCGACTATCGGCCAGATACCGCATATACTTCTCAACCAAACCAGTTCTTCTCAGTCCGTAGGGTCTCTATCAGGGAGGAAGGGAGGGCCTTTAATATTATATATTCACCGGGTAAGTATATTCAAAAATTTATTTTATAATGAAAATATCATTTTTAAATCTTAAACTTAGCCGGTGAATATATAAATAGCTGATTCACACCCATGGTGGTGGGTAGAGACCAGTATTAAAACAATAAAGGCGTATATGCTCAAGAGTTTTTGACAACTATTCAAAAAACAAACTTAAGTATAGGTACATGGTAAGGAAGCTGACTCTGATAATTACTCTGCCTCATTAGTCCACTATCCTCACGAAGCCCAGCGATCCTCTTAGGATGCTGAAAGACTCCCAGGAGCTGCTATATCCAGGGTGAACACCCCTATAACAGGACCTCATCAATACCCTTAATCTGGGCGCTCTCGAGAAACAATATTTTGACCACCTGCCAAATCAAAAAGATTGCGAAAGACTTCTTAGTCTCCCGTACAACCCAAAATAAGATTAAAAATTTCAAGAGTAGATTAAAAGGATATTGGGATTAAGGGAATGTAGTGGTAGAGCCTTCACCCACTACTGCACTCGCTGCTACGAATGGTCCCAGTGTGTAGCAGTCCTCATAAAGAGTCTGGACATCTTTCAAGTAATATAAAGCGAATACCGACTTGCTTCTCCAAAAGGTCGCGTCCATAATACTTTTAATGGATCTATTTTGCTTAAACGCTACTGAAGTTGCTATCGCTCTAACTTCATGAGCCTTGACTTTAAGTAAATTACGATCCTTCTCACTTGAATGAGAGTGTGCCTCCCGAATCAAAAGTCTAATAAAATAAGACCACGCATTCTTAGACATGGGCAAAGAGGGCTTTTTAACGGAGCACCATAAAGCCTCTGAACAACCTAGTAGCAGTTTAGTTCTGGATAAATAAAATTTAAGAGCCCTAACGGGGCACAGCACTCTTTCAATTTCATTCCCCACAATCTCAGAAAGACTGGGGATTTCAAATGATTTAGGCCAAGGACGAGACGGAAGTTCATTCTTGGCCAAAAAACCAAGTTGAAGAGCACATACTACTTTATTAGTGGAGAAGCCGATGTTCTTGCTAAAAGCATGTATCTCACTAACCCTTTAAGCCGAAGCCAAGCTCACCAAAAAAAGTGTTTTGAGGGTAAGATCCTTCAGGGAGGCTGAATTTAATGGTTCAAACCTGTCTGACATAAGGAACTGTAGGACCACGTCCAAGTTCCAAGCAGGAGTCGAAATATGACGCTCCTTGGAAGTCTCGAAAGACTTAAGCAGGTCTTGGAGATCTTTGTTATTAGAAAGATCCAAACCCCTATGCCTGAAAACAGAAGCTAACATGCTTCTGTAGCCTTTAATGGTGGATGCAGAGAGGGAGCGACCGTTTCTCAGATAAAGCAGAAAATCCGCAATCTGCGCTACAGAGGCACTGGAAGAGGAAATAGAGGAGGACTTGCACCAGTCTCTAAATACCTCCCATTTCGACTGATAGATCCTGATGGTAGAGGATCTTCTAGCCCTCGCGATCGCTCTAGCTGCCTCCTTCGAAAATCCTCGAGCTCAAGAGTCTTTTGATAGTCTGAAGGCAGTTAGACGAAGCGTGGGGAGGCTTTGATGAAATCTCTTTACGTGAGGCTGTCGCAAGAGATCCATCCGCAACGGCAGACTTCTTGGAACGTCTACCAGCCATAGAAGTACCTCTGTGAACCACTCTCTCGCGGGCCAGAGGGGAGCAACCAACGTCAACCTGGTCCCTTCGTGAGAGGTGAACTTCTGCAGCACCTTGTTTAGGATCTTGAAAGGTGGAAAGGCATAAACGTCCAGGTGAGACCAGTCCAGCAGGAAAGCGTCTATGTGGGCTGCCTCTGGATCTGGAACTGGAAAGCAGTAAGTCGAGAGCCTCTTTGTCAGTGAAGTCGCAAAAAGATCTATGGTGGGTTGACCCCATGTCATCCATAGCTTCTCGCACACAGTCTTGTGCAACGTCCACTCCATGGAGATGACTTGTCCTCTTCTGCTGAGGCAGTCCGCCAAGACATTCATTTCTCCTTGCACAAATCTCGTCAAAAGAGAGATGTTACTTGCCTTAAATGGAGTTCCTTCTGATCCGTGGACCAAAGACCCGAGCATTCCAGACTGTCCAGTGGAGCTCCCTAACCCAAATCCGATGCATCTGAATACAACACATGGTTTGGGTTCTTGATCGCAAGAGAAAGACCTTCTCGAAGTCTGATGTTGCTGTCCCACCAAGTCAGACATGTCTAGACTGAGTTGGAGATTGGGAAAGAGATACTCTCTAAGCCCTTCTCCTTGTTCCAATGGTTTAGGTGAAATTGGAGAGGGCAAAGGTTGAGTCTCCCCAGAGAGATAAACTACTCCAGCGATGAAAGATTTCCCACGAGGCTCGTTCAAACTCTTACAGAGCAACTGTTTTTCTCTTGCAAGTGACGGACTTTTAACAGAGCTTGTTTCATTCTTGTGGGAGACGAAAAGGCCCGAAAAATTCGACACTGTATCTCCATTCCCAAATAAAGACTAGTCTGGGATGGAGTACTGTAAGTTACGACTTCTCTACGTTCACTATGAGACCTAGCTCCTTGGTTAGGTCTAATGTCCATTAGAGGCTCTCCAGACAGCGATTTAATGACGACGCCCTGATTAGCCAGTCGTCAAAATAAAGGGAGGCTCTGAATCCTCAAAAAATGTAGAAAGCTTGCTACATTTTGCAAGAGCCTTGTAAAAACAAGAGGAGCAGGAAAGAGGCCGAAGCACAGTGCTCGAAATTGGAACACTACTTTCCCGTCCACAAACCTCAGATGTTGTTGAAAGTTTGGATGAATCGGGATGTGGAAGTATGCATCCTGAAGGTCGAGAGAGACCATCCAGTCGCCTTCCCTTACTGCTGCCAAGACAGATTTGGTAGTCTTCATCGTGAACTTTGTCTTGACAATGAACACATTGAGCGCACTTACATCTTAAGTACTCCTGCAGTGAACATGGCTGCCAGATCATTGGAGCCATAGCCTTGTTCATGCATGACATAATTGTACAGCAATACATTGACAGCTGGAGAGACCTTCTTACTTAAGGCTCCCAGGGACCAATCCTACAAATAAATACTTCAAACGCTCGAGAAAAAAAAACTCCTAACAGGAGATGGTCTAGCTCTGAAGCAGACCATAAAATCTTGGAGCGTCTCATGGCTAGACAACGAGGAGAGTCCACTAGGCTTAAGAAGTCTCCCTGGGCAGAGGCAGGTACTCCCAAGCCGAGAACTTCTCCTGTGTCACACCAGACGCTCGAGCGAGAAGCTAATTAAGAAGGAGGAAAAGCAAAAGCAGACTTTCCTAAACTTCTCCTGGATTCCAACCAGTCTCCCAGTAAGAGCATGGCTCTCTTGGAAGAACAAGAGAGAACTGACTTCGTAAATGTAGGAGTCGAAGAAAGTCATGCCAAGAGTAAACTCAGACGGCGGAGCAGCCGTTACAAAACGAGTAGGACAAAATTTCACTAAAGAAATTCATAATTATAAAACAAGGGATTGTTGGACCACCCTAGGTTACTCCTCTTCTGAATGACTCCCCAAAGGTACATTAGTTGAAAGGGGGTCATCAACTTCTTCAGAAAGCACATCATCTGATAAATCTAAAGTCTTGCGAGAAGGAGATTTATATTCAGAATGACGTTAAGGAAAAGCCTGACAGGCTACATCAACTTGTATATGAACAGAAGTTAAAGTTGGAGGGTCGATGTCACGTTGTGACTGCAGAGAATGTTATTCTACTACACGTCGTGACAGAAGTAACTGACGTTCAAACGTCCCGTAGTAACAACGGTGACTGCTGTTCGATGCTATATCGTGACTACGATGACTGACCCTCGACGTCACGTCATGTCTACAGTGTCTACCGCTCAACGTCACGTCGTGTCTGCGGTGTCTGCAGCTCAACGTCACGCTGTGACTGCGGTGGCTGACGTTCAAAGCGATCAAAGTTACATCGAGATTTATGCTCCGCATCTCGTTTAACAGCAAAGCTGTCACTAGGGATAACGTCAGCGTGGCGTAACAAAGCTCGTTTAGAAGGTTGAAGACCCGAATCCCGTATCCCAGAACCGTGACGTACAAAAAGCAAAGGATCCTTTCGCACAGGAACAGGATCGTAAGCTTCTATTAAAGAAGAAAGCTTTAACAGCATATCTTGCAAAACACTTAAACTTCGGATCAACCTGTGACTGCGGTGGCTGACGTTCAAACGTCACGTAGTAACAGCGGTGACTGCTGATCGATGCTATATCGTGACTACGGTGACTGACACTCGACGTCACGTTGTGTCTACGGTGTCTACCGCTCAACGTCACGTCGAGTCTGTGGCAGAAACGTCTGTACATGAACGTCATCGCTATGAATGGGACTTTCATGATGACTACAGCTAGGACGTTGAACTTGTTCCGAAGGAACTAATAAACGTTTCAACCGTCTCGAAACCTTACGCCCAGGCTTTTAAAGAGACGAATCATCGGAAGACGAGGAGAAACTTCGTCTCTCCTGTCTTATGGCAAGGACGTGCTTGACGAGCAACGTCTGATACCTTTGATGGAACGTCTGTTCGTTGGTTTACACCCCTCACTCCCTTAGGTCCTACGACATTCCTTCTCCCTGGTGCAGGGGAGCCTGAAAGAGGTCTCGGACTAGGCAAGCGACAAGCACGAACAAACGAACCCTCCGCAACACAGAACATGTTTTTTGCACTTTCTTCACTGATATCGCATTTTTTAATAATTTCACATTAGACATGAATAAAGCTGATTTCTACCTGAAGCACGCAATTCTCCCTTAAATCAAAAGGTTAGAATTGCGAAATGAGTCGTATAATGTAAGCACATTAGTACAAAATGAAACACACATGCAAAAATCAATAAACATATACATATATATCGAATAAAACGGAAATATATAAAGTTAAAAAGATCAGTGACTAGGGATGAGACTAAAAACTAGTTCACTAAGGACTACGTTTTCAATCTCTCACCGTACAGTGCCTTGGGATGAGAATAAAAACTAAAACGTTTTATCCTCTCTCCCCGTACAGAGACTTGGGACGAGAGTAAAAATCTGAATCGAGAACAACGTTACTCGCTCCTAAACTCCTTGTACAGAGACTTGGGACGAGAATAAAGATCGGATCGTTCTCTCTTTCTCTCTCTCTCTCTCTCTCTCTCTCTCTCTCTCTTGTCACTCACAAGAGAATGGATCACTCACTCTTCGTCAATAACAGGTTATTTGACTAAAGGAAAAAACTGAAAGGACTAAGAAATTGAAAATTAACATGTTCCTTATCTAAAAAACTTCAGTTTGAAAGAAGAATGAACAAAACGTCAAAATCGATTTACTCTTTCTGCAAAGTGAAACCGTGATTCTCTCTTTCTCTATCGTAACGGTAGAGCGTAAACTGCGTAGCATAAATAAACCAAACGTTAGTTCATCTTTGAAAAACAGCACGAAGACTATTCAAAGAATAAATTTCTTAAAATATTTTCTAAAAATATTCATCTCATCACTCTTACAGAGCAACTGTTTTTATCTAAACAAAAATAAAAGTTGAATGGGCTCAACGTTGTTTAACTTCGTTTTCCAAGTCAGGACCGCCTACAAAGAATAGGTAAAGGCCGCATATAAACAAAAACATAAAATTTATCTCGGTGTTTAGTATAAATGGAAAGCTAATCGAAGAGGCCTAATAAAGGCGGGTGAGATATAAAATATATAGAGGTAAATCTATAAATATCAACAATAATTTATAAAGTGATAAAATAATTACTAAAAGCCTTTAACACACTTCCGTACACTGAGGGAAGGGTCGGCCATCTTTTCTCTATGGAAAAACCAGAGCTAGATTAAAAAAGCAAGGGCAAAAACTTTTCCTCTCCTTTCAAAAGCATTTCTTTTGAAGATAGTATTGAATAATCCAACACGGCGAAAGCAATAAAACCAAAACCAAGTACTTCACCAATCGGTAGAAAACTTGAGGTCAAGCGCGAGCGGAACCAGTGTTATCTTTAACACCGACAGAGAAGAACTGGTTTGGTTGAGAAGTATATGCGGTATCTGGCCGATAGTCGGCGCTGGTGGGCACACCCGGCAGCCTTCATGACGATCGCTCGCGAGTTTTTGGAATCAGTCGACCGTCGGAGACGTCAGCTATTTATATATTCACCGGCTAAGTTTAATATTTAAAACTCTCTATTTTCATGGCCCTAAATGATAATACTGTAAACAATATCAAAACCATCTTTTTTATTAATTTCGCCAATAAAGTTGGAAGAAGGTTATAATTTTGCTTGATGTTTGTGTTTGTTTGTGAACAACTTCCTGGCCACAATTTTACTCATAGAGTAGTGAAACTTTCATGGATTGATTGATATGGTGAGACGTGGAAGTAATTCAATTTTGAAAGTCCTAGGTCAAAGTTTAAGGTCAAGGCCGAGAAAAGATTGACTGAATTAACCATAACCTTAACCCCAAGTTCGCACATGGTTGTTACACAGACTTCAAATATGCCTACGGTCTAAATTGATTCTAGGAAATGCAAGCTGGTTTCGAAAAATAAGCTGCCGTGGCTGAGGTTTACATCCTCACAGTACTTTTTTAGTTTCAATCTATAACCAGGTCATATTGTAAGATGTCCACTTCAGAAAATATTAAGTCTCTTCTCAGAAATCTCCTTAAACATCCCTCACAAAAAGGACAAAAACTTTAACATGACAAATTTAAGAATAATTTGTATTTTTCCTAACGATACAAACCTCGGGCTCTTTATTATGGAATATACTTTTGGCAAAGCTGAAAGACTAGCCATAAGACTTTTATCCAGGTATAACTACCCCACCAAAAGTTATCAGGGGGTAGGGGATAGTACCGGCATCCCCGCTCACACACACCTGTGTTCTGTTGTCACTTTTGATTGCAGGCAAGGTAATGTCAGACCAAATTTGTATAAAAAGCTCAAGGTTTGTATCGTTAGGAAAAATACAAATCATCCTTAAATTTGTCATTTGTTCTGTCACTAATACAAACCCTTTCGTTCTTTGTTAGGGAAGACTCATCCTAAGGTGGGTGGAAATCCTAACCAACTGGCTGGTCTTTGACCCATGAAATTCCTTCGTGCTACTCCTGCTTAAAGAGGAATCACCCTGGCACCTCTCTAAATCCTTGTGCACTTGCATTAGTGGCCTAATTGATTGAAAGTTTTCTGGCATCCTGGCATCTAAGGTCATTGATGCCGACAGCATTTATCATATATGAAAAATAAAAGAGAATTCAATTAAAACCATAAAAGTTAAGATGTCATTATAATAATTAAATAGTTTTCTGAAGACCTGCTACTGAAATAAATCTAAAAATGCCGCTTGCATAGTAGAACACATCATGTCCAAGAATCTTGGCAAGGATGAACTTGCCATCCTCACCTCGAGCCTCAAACAGATATCTATTTCTTAAGTTATTATAATTAAGGCCTTCGATCAACAAGTGCTTCACTGTTAAAGGTACTAAAGTCCTCGCAATACGGTTGGTGTTGGTCCTTCAGCAGAAACTCGTGTGTCAACCGAGTGTGACCAATACGGAAACAACAAAGAGTCGTCTCCCATTTTCGGGGTATCATGTTATACCTCAAATGTGATATATCATTTGTTACTTCCCTCATTTTATTGCCATCTAAACTATCCCAGTACTGTTGCCATTTATTACAAACCAATTTCTTGATGTAAGGTAGGAAATCATTACAGGGAATGGGATACCTCCTTGGTAGTAACTCGGATGCAGCATTCTTCACCAGTAAATCTGCCTTCTCATTCCCAGACACACCTACATGTGCTAGAACCCAACAAAATCGAACCGTTATACCTCTCCGTCCAATAATAAAAAAAACATTCTAAAATCTTTAAAACTAGAGGGTTACCAGAATTAAAAACTTCTAAAGCTTGAAGAACACTCCTTGCATCACTAAAAATTGTAAAATTACCCTCCTTTTCAAATCTATTTTCTCAATAGCAGTTAGTATGCCATACAGTTCGGTAGTAAATTTGGAAGCTGTTAGAGGAAGTGCACCTCTACAATTAAAATCATTACTATGTACTCCAAATCCAACGCCAGCATCAGATTTGGAGCCATCAGTATATATTAAAGTTGATCCCCTATGTTCTGCAACATGTTCCATAAAAAGAGACCAGGATTCTAAGTCAGTCATATTCTTCTTAACTCCAATAAAGTATTTACAAAAAGATACCTCAGGTAATTTCCATGGAGGCGTTGATGATACCTTGAATGGAAGCACCTTAATTCTAACTATATCCAGATTGTTTAATAATTGTTTCACCCGAAACCCATAAGGTTGAGGAGATTTTGGGTGCAACTCAAAGTATGTTGAGTACCTTACAAGGCTTGCAGTCTGAAACGCTAAAGAATTAGGGAGTCTTTGCAATCTAAACCAATACCCAATAGTAGAGGACATTCGGTAAAGGTCTAGAGGCAACTCCCCAGCATCAACAAGGAGACTTGTGATAGGGAGGTTCTAAATGCTCCTGTGGACAATCTAACACCAGCATGATGTATAGAATCTAATATTTTAACCGGCTTGGGGTGGCTGAGGAGTATATTTTGCATCCATAACTAATTTTGGAAAAAAATCAAGGCCTTTTATAATTTTAAAATACAGTACAGTAGTATTGCAGTCTGCCCCCCATGAAGTATGGGACAATACTTTTAAAAGATTCAGAGCCTCAAGCCATTTAGCTTTTAATGCTTTTAAGTGAGAAACCCATGTAAGCCTAGAATCAAATATCAACCCTAAAAATTTAGCTTCACTTGCACATGGGATCCGTGGACCTTTGATGTATATATCCGGGTCTGGTGTACTCTCCGGATACGACAGAAATGTACAATTGTAGTTTTAATTGTCGAGAACCTAAATCCATTCATATCGGCCCACTGGATAATTTTGTCAATAGAGAGTTGTATTATTCTCTCAACCATAGCCATTCTAGCTCGAGCAAATGATATGGAGAGATCATCCACAAATAATGTTGAGAGAACATCCCAGGGAATGACTGAGGATATCCCATTAATTGCTAGTGCAAAAAGGGTTACACTCAGCACACTATCCTGAAGAACTCCTTCTTCCTGGCATTTACTCTCTGATAGAGTTCCCCCCCCCCTCTCACTTGAAAAACTTTTAAGTGAAAGAAATGCCTGAATAAATAGCGGAAGCTCTCCTCTCAATCTCATGAATTGTTTTAAGTATACCATATCTCCAAGTGGTATCATATGCCTTTCCAAGGTCAAAAATGACTGTCACATGGTCCTGTTTGGAAGCAAATGCTTCACAAATAGAGGACTCAAGTCTTATCAACACATCAGTCGTTGAGTGCATTTTTCTGAATCCACATTGAATGAGTGATAAAATACCCTTCTTTTCAAGGTACCACATCAGCCTTGCATTGACCATCTTCTCCATGATTTTTTATAAACAAGATGTCAATGCAATAGGTCGGTAGTTTGCTGCTAAAAATTTGTCCTTACCGGGTTTTACAAAGGCTAAAATAATGGGTAGTTCCCAAACACTTGGATAACTATGATCATGCCATATTCTATTAATAATGCTTAAAATAAATAACTTTGTAAAATGTACATGTTTAATCATTGCATATGGAATTCCATTGGGTCCAGGGGCTGTATCGTTACAAGTGGAAAGTGCCGAATCATATTCTCTTTTAGTAAAAGGAGAATTATGTGACTCCTCCCTTCCTGTTGCAAAATTTAAAATTTTCTTTTCTTCAATGCTCCTATGTTGGTGACCAGGAGCTACTACACACTTGCAAGATACATTTGAAAAAACGATCGGCCAGGGGATTGCTCACAACATTTGCTTTAGTGACATATACTGACCGTTCACTTTCAATACTGGTGGTGGGTTTGGGGTAAATTTGCCGGCAATCTTCTCTATTTTCCTCCATACAGAAGATGGTGGTGTTCTACTGTTAATGGAGGAGACAAAAGACACCCATGACTGGCGCCTAACTTCTTCCATGGCACGACAGAACTGTGCTCTACATTTCTTGTATATAATTAAATTCTCATCAGTTCGGTGTCTACGCAATCGTGTTAGAGATCTTCTTGTGGCTCTCTGCAGGGCAGTTAGTTCTGAAGACCACCAAGGGACTGGTCGTCATTTGAATAACCCTATTGTTTTGGGAAGTGAATTGACTCCTGCTGTATGGAGAGTTCCATTCAGTAAGTCTATGGCATCATCAACATTTTCAACCTGTTCTGCATCCCCTCAATTTCGCTTAGCTCACAAAATTTATCCCAGTCCGCCTTGTCAAGATTCCATCGTAACGATCTCTGTGTAGGTGGACCATTGTTGGTGTTTATAATGATAGGTGCATGATCACTAGTATGCCAATCATCTAATGTCCTCCAATCAAAATCAAGGCAGTTAGAGCTGGCAATTGAAAGGTCAATGCATGACAAGGTACCTGTCTGATCATGGAAGTGCGTGGGCTCTCCTGTATCAAGGAGTCCGACATCCTCATTTTCCACAATTGACGAGATAATATTGCCCCTTGTGTTTGACAAAACATCACCCCATAAAGGATTTCTACCATTCATATCTCCCAGTAAAAAGAAGTTATTGAATAACATCTAATAAATCATCATATAAAATATTATCATTTGGAGGTAAGTACAGAGAGCATATTGTATATTTTCTCCCTTTATCAATTTGTACAACCACTGCCTGCAGGGGTGTACGAATAGATAAGGGTATATGGGGAACGTCTCCAATAACATATATGAGACTTCCACCATGGCTCCCTGCTTATTAATTAGTGTTCTATAGCTAACATACACTCGAGGACTCGGAGTGTTAGCATCAAGCTTACTTTCCGGAAGACACAGAATTATGGGGGAATGTTCATGAATTAGGAGCTTAAGTTCATATTTGGCCCTTAAAACCTGACAATTCCATTGCAAAATGGAGGAAAGAACTATGTTATTTCTTGGAAAAACTTTTGGATGAAGTCTTCCCATTAGTAATTTTTTATTTACCACTACTTTCCGGTGGTTTTATTAGAGAGGGTCTTGATACATTGGGTTTTGTGTTTATTATTTTCATTTTGTCCTTTTGATATAATTGTTGAGGGGGATGGTGGACCTCAACTTGAATTTCCAATTCATTTAAATTGTCTTCTGGTTGATCAGAAACATCAACAGACAAGATATCATATTTATTTGATGTCATAACTCTAATATTTCTTATGGAAGCGAGTGAGAGAAATGGAGGTCTCTCTCTTTTACGATTAATAGGTTGTGAGCATGCCCCATGCTTACATGTTCAATAATTGATTTATTGAGGGCAGCCTCTTCCAACTTATAAAACTGGCAGCTCCTATCATTAGATTTCTGATTAGAGTTGCAGTTTAAGCACCTAGCCTCAAGTGTACATTCTCCATGGTAAAGATTGGAGCAAGTATTACAAATCTTATCATTGTTGCAAACTTTGGAGGGATGCCCAAATCTAAAGCAATTAACCTTTTTACCCGCAAAGGACGTACTGGTACGTTTCACAAAACTCATCCCTTTACCCCCATGGATGTACCGGTACGTCCTTGCAAAAAAATGCTATAAAATTTTTTTTTTCATATTTTTATACCATCATTTACTGTCTTCAAATTGGGCAATATAACAGACTGTGTGTATGACTTGGCCTTTATCAAGTAACTTTTCTTACCGAATCGAGATATATCTCCAGGTAAGATCGTTCCTACCTTCCTCTGAAGAAATTTGCAGATCTTGAAATAATTTTCCGTACCTCCTGTAGACTAAGCAAGAAGCCACATTGGTGGTCTTAGCTTTCTTTGGGATGGCATATCTACCTTTATATCTTTACCAATCCAGTCTGCTGGTCTGTAGACATCCAGATCTTTAGGTGCCCCAACACACAGAGCACCCTTAATACTCATATTACCTACTTTAATATTAACAATGTTACGGCTTAAATTAAATGCTTCCTCATGACAATTAAATGATAACCAAAAATCCCAATTATCATCTTGAAGTTTCATTCTAACTTCTTTTATTAATCCGTAGTACTTAAATATTTTATGTAGCACATCAAAAAGGGATTTTGACGAAGGCAAAATCTGTTTCTGGGCGAGGGACCTATGTCGCCCAGGGAAATGCTCCTTAAAGCACCATTTTAAAGGTATAAATACTGCTAAATATACCAGAGAAAAAAGCTCCATGGACTGCTAGGAATATATCCAGCTCGCTCACCCCTAAAGGGTGTCGGTATTAAAATTGGGGCGAGTGATACCACTACCAGAGATCCCTTTCCAATTAGACTTCTCCCTCCTCAAAATCCCGCGTTACTACGAGGTGTTGTTCCCTACAGCTACTGCCACCCCCCCCCCCCCCACCACCACTTCCTATCCTTTTCCCATCATTCCTATTAGCACACCAAGATTGGGCCAGCCTAGGGTGAGGAAAAAGGAGGGAGGGTTCACTGGGCTACACAGGTCCCTTGCCCAGAAATAGATTTTTCCTTCTTCAAAATCCCTTTTCTGGGCTCAGCCTGTGTCACTCCGTGAAATAGTAACAGAGAATTGGTCCCATAAGCTTGGAAATACACAAAAAGTTAATGAACTGATTTAAAAATATGACAAATTCGGAGATAATTTGTATTTTTCCTAACCATACAAACCTTAGCTATTTACATGGGGTATTACTACTTTCGGCATAGCTGAATGAGGAGCCATTAGATTTTTAACGAGGGTTAACTACCCCATCCGCTAGTTAGCGATTGGGGGGTGGGGTAGACTGGCTACCCCGCTCACTCACACCTCTCAGCTGAGTAACCACTTTGCTTTATTGCAGGACTTCTCGGGGAACGGGGTGGCGGGCCAATTTGTATAAATAGCTCCAGGTTTGTATGTTAGGAAAAATTACAAATTCGGAAATAATTTGTATTTTTCCTAACCATACAAACCTTAGCTATTTACATGGGGTATTACTTTGGGCGTAGCTGAAATGACGAGCCATTAGATTTTTAACGAGGGTTAACTACCCTCTCGCTAGTTAGCGAGGGGGTAGGGGATGGGTAGCTAGCTACCCCTCCCCCCTCACACACCGGTGAACTGATTCACTTCGCTTAGAGGTAGGACTTCACGGGGGACAGGGCTGGCGGGCAAGTATGTGTAAATAGCTAAGGTTTGTATGGTTAGGAAAAATACAAATCATCTCCGAATTTGTCATTTGTTCCGTAACCAAAATACAAACCACGCTATTTACATGGGGTGACTTAACCCTTAGGTAGGGTGGTAAGTCCCAGCCTTACTGGCTTTGGCTTTGCCCGGGGACTCAGGATCCGAGTATGTAGCACTCGAGATAAGGAGTCCCTGCACCTCGCAACTTCCTTGCTCCGCAAGGAACGTGCGGCCTACATGAGCTAGTGTGTGAAGGAAAGAAGTGTGACTCGTCCTAGGAAGTTGACCTGAAGTCCTTTAGATGGAAATCTAGGCTAGGACGTTCCCAGTACCACCTCGTCAGGGTATGGGGGACGCGACAGTATCATTTAATACTAGGAACACAAGGAAGCATGGTTTACCTGCAGTGGTTTGAGGTCAGCTGTGAAAAGAACCCAGAATGCTGCTTTCCCCAAGAGAGGGGAGGATGAAGAAAAGAGTAAGGGCCAGACATACTTTTTCATTCATGCAGACTAAAACCGGATAACAATGCCCTCAACCTTCTGCTACTTGTCCATTAAGGAGCCTGAGGTTAGACCAGCTGTTGTGCAGCCACTACAGGGCCGATAGAGAACGTATTGAACCTCCTGTGAGTCACGTCCTGCAGGTAGTGGGCTGTGAAGGTCATTTGACACTTCCACACCCCAGCTTGTAGAACCTGCGTCACTGAGAAGGTTCTCTTGAATGCCAGGGACGTAGCGGTGCCTCTGATATCGTGTGCTCTAGGGCGACGTGACGGAGGAGGGTCTGGATTCAGGGAATGGTGGATGACCCTGCGAATCCAAGCTGAGTTGGTGTTCTTAGTGACCCTCCTCTTCGTCCTTCCTGTGCTCACAAACAGGGCTTGCACTCGAGGACGAACTGCAGCTCTTCTCTTAAGATAGAGCCTCACACTCCTTACTGGGCACAGTAGGAGATGGTCTAGGTCATCTGTTACAGAACGGAGACTCGAAATCCTGAAGGACTCAAACCGTGGGTCCGGAACTCCAGGATTCTGAGTCTTAGCAATAAACTCAGGGACGAACCCAAACGTTACCTCCCCACATCCCCTTGAATGGGCGACGTCGTACGAGAGACCATGAAGTTCATTGACTCGCTTGGCTGAGGCCAGAGCGAGCAGGAACACCGTCTTCCAAGTCAGGTGACGATCAGAAGCCTGGCATAATGGTTCGAACGGAGGTCTCTTAAGAGACCTGAGGACACGAACCACGTTCCATGGAGGAGGTCTCACTTCCGACTGAGGGCAGGTAAGCTCGTAGCTTCGTATGAGTAGAGAAAGTTCCAGCGAGGAGGAAATGTCCATTCCTTTGAGCCTGAGGGCCAGGCTTAAGGCTGAGCGATAGCCTTTCACCGCCGAGACCGAAAGGTGCATTTCTTCCCGCAAATACACAAGAAACTCTGTTATTGCTGGAATAGTGGCATTGAGGGGAGAGATACCCCTTCCACGACACCAACCACAGAAGACTCTCCCCTTCGCCTGGTAGACCCCTGCAGATGACTTTCGCAAGTGTAAAGACATCCTCTCCGCAACTTGTTGCGAAAAGCCTCTCTCTGTGAGGAGATGCTGGATAATCTCCAGGCGTGAAGCCGAAGCGATGCTACGGCTTTGTGGAAGATGTTGCAGTGTGGTTGCTTGAGTAGCTCGTGTCGTGGAGGAAGCTCTCTCGGGAGTTCCGTCAGGAGCTGCAGAAGGTCCGGGAACCACTCTGCATGATGCCATAGCGGAGCTATTAAGGTCATTGACAGGTTGACCGATAGTCTGGTCTTGTTGAGCACCCTTCTCATCAGACAAAACGGTGGGAAAGCGTAAACGTTGATGTTGTCCCACCGTTGTTGGAAGGCATCTTGCCAGAGTGCCTTGGGGTCCGGGACTGGAGAACAGTACAGCGGAAGCTTGAAGTTCAAGGCTGTCGCGAACAGGTCCACCGTCGGGGAACCCCACAAAGTCAGGACTTTGCTGGCTACTAGAGGATCCAAAGACCACTCGGTACTCACTATCTGCGATGCTCTGCTCAGACTGTCGGCAAGCAGATTCCTCTTGCCCGGAATGAAGCGAGCCGATAGTGGAATCAAGTGGACTTTGGTCCATCTCAGTACCTCTACTGCAAGATGGGATAGCTGTTGTGAAAAGGTACCTCCCTGATTGTTGATGTAAGCCACCACCATGGTGTCGTCCCTCATCACCACCACGGAGTGACCTGCCAGGATCCGTTGGAACTGTTGAAGTGCCAGATATACGCCCTTCATTTCTAGCAGATTTAAGTGGAGGCACTTTTCTGATTCTGACCATAGGCTTGAGCTCCTATAGTTCAGAACGTGGGCCCCCCACCCTTCTTTTGAAGCGTCCGAGAACAGCATCAAATCCGGGGGAGGACGAGAAGATCCACTCCCTTTCGAAGGTTTGCGTCCGTCACCCACCACCAAAGGTCCGTCCGTTCCGCAGGACCCATAAGGACCAGAATGTCCGGGGAATCGTGGCCTTGATTCCACCGGGACTTAAGCCGCCATTGCAGGGTTCTCATCCTGAGGCGGACGTTTGGAACCAGACGGGCCAAGGAGGAGAGGTGACCTAGGAGACGTAACCACAATTGGGCTGGAAGCTTTTCTCGTCTGAGGAAAGGATCTGCGACCCTTCTCAGCCGTGCTATCCTGTCGTCTGATGGAAAAGCTTTGTGGAGATTGGTGTCCAATATCATGCCTAGATATACCAGTCGTTGAGATGGAAGCAGAGAAGACTTCTCGAGATTTACCATGATCCCTAGATCTTGGCAAAGTCCCAGAAGCTTGTCTCGGTGTCGAAGAAGGGTCGACTCCGAGTCTGCCAGGATCAGCCAGTCGTCCAGATAGCGAAGGAGACGGATGCCGATCCTGTGTGCCCACGAAGATATCAGGGTGAACACTCTGGTGAATGAATACCTGGGGTGCTGTGGAGAGACCGAAACACAGCACCTTGAACTGGTAGATCCTGTTGTCTAGGCTGAATCTTAAGTACTTCCTGGAAGACGGATGGATTGGAATCTGGAAGTATGCATCCTTCAGATCCAGTGTACGCATGAAGTCTTGCGGTCTCACTGCAAGTCTGACCGTGTCTGCTGTCTCCATGCTGAACGGAGTTTGTTTGACAAACTTGTTCAGGGCTGAGAGGTCAATGACGGATCTCCAGCCTCCAGACGCCTTCTTTACAAGAAAGAGTCGACTGAAGAAGCCTGGGGAGCCGTCGGCGACTTCTTGGAGAGCATCCTTCTTGAGCATGGTCTCGACTTCTGCCCGAAGGGCTAGCGTCTTTACCGATCCCATGGCATAGGAGCTCAACGACACTGGATTCGCTGTCAGGGGAGGAAGAGAAGTTATGAACGGGATGCGATATCCGAGACTGATCACGGAGATCGTCCAGGAATCGGCCCCGAATTGCTGCCACCTGAATGCGCAACTTTGTAGGCATCCCCACAGTGGTGGACATGCAGGGGGATTGCCAATCCTAGCGTTTGCGGCCTCGGCCGCTCCCTCTAGGATTCTTGCTGCCCCTGAAGGACTTTCCGCCCTTCTTGTCTTTGACAGGAAAGGGCTGCTGTTTGGACACCTTCGTCTTTGCTGCCGCTGCCGGTTTCGTTGACTTGAACTGGCGAGGTTGTTGGGGTGCTGGAGGTTTGTAGGGCTTAGATGTAAGAGCCCTTTGGAGGAGAGAATCGTGGTTCGATTTCCTCCACCTCTAAGCTGCCTGTTCCACATCCTTGGGCTCAAACAGGATCTTTCCTAGGATGGAAGTGTGTCTGAGCTTGTAGACATCCACAGCTGGGACTTTCGCGTGGAACCTCTCGGTCACCGCATCACGTCGTTTCAAGATCGAGTTTGCCCACAAGTTCGAAACTTGGTGGGCCCGAAACTCGATGGTACGTGTGCCCGAGAGGAGGAAGGTCTCCAGGGCCTTCCTGGTGCTTTCCTTGGACAGATCCTCGGATCGCAGCAGGATGCCCAGAGACCCTAGCCAGACATCCAGCCACGAAGTGGCCTGCATGGCACACTTTGCGACCTTCTCCTCACTAAGGATCTCCGTTGCCGAGAATGTCACCTGCCGGTTGGAGTCTCTCTCAAGAGAGACTCCCCTGGTAAGCTCTTCCACGGAGTGGTGGAGCGGGAGAGCTAAACAAGGCTCCTCCATGATCTCGAAGTACCTCCTCTGTTGGACATGAAGGGGCGGGAGGAGCTTGTTACCAGCAGAGGAACGGCTGGAGGAGGCGAGTTCCGAAAGCTGGCCCTCAACCTTATCTCTGGCACTCTTCACCCCTTGGGATCAAGGCAGAGCCGCACTGGCCTTAGAGGGTTTTTGAGTACCATAGACTTGGTCCAGGACCGTATCCTTGCCTTCACAAGGGGCGGTCTCGGGGTCCTTGAACTTGTTGAGATGCCTCATCAAAGTCAGGACTTGCCATAAGGTGTGCTCTGAATCATGCTGCTCTCCTCCTGGTGAATTGGCAGCAAAGTCTCCTGTCCCCAACTGCTCTACTTGGGGGACACGTGGATGTTCTCCTGGGGTCTCGCTAGCTCTGGTCGAATCCTTGAAGAAGACTTCGGGATGGTCTTCGAGTCCTTCGGTTCCCTTCTAGGAGGGATGTAGGACTCCAGTAGAGAAGTCTGAGGGCTCTTCTCCGCCCTAGCACGCGACGATTCTCCTACTCGTGGTGGGGTCTCTCCCATTGGTGCGGTGGGAGAAGGTCTCACCTCGATAGATTCTCCTGAGGACGGAAAAGCTTCATCCACAGGAGAAGGAGAGAATGTCTGAGGGGGGGAAGGAGCCCTCCTTACGGACTTCTTAGGAGCCAGTTTGACCCTAGGAGAAGTCACCACGAACTCCACTCCTCTCTTCCTCTTCAGTGAGGTCGTTGGTCTGAGACCCAAATCAGCGAAGGCAGGCTTAACAGCCTAGACGACAGCTCTGATAAGGGACCCAAACCAAGGCTGTCGACTGAGAGACGCAGTGTCAGAGACTCCCACTGGAGGGAAGGGGATCGGGCAATCCTTTGGAGTAGACACCATAGGGCCTGCCTGAAAGGAAGAAGATTGGTGCCTAGACCTCTCTGAAGACTTCCCCTCCTCCTGCGAGCGCGCTGTTCTGCGCTTGCGGGGGGGGGGATCGTGAAGATGATGACCTGGTTGTACGCGCTCCTGATGACTCGCTCGGCTGCTCGCGCTGCAAAACCTGTCGGGAATCGCGCTTGGGGTTGCGCTGGTGCTAGCGCGATGGACAAATCGCAGGTTCGCGCGCGGAGATGAAAGCGTGGGTGAGGGGGCGCGTGGGTGTGCAGGCAAGGGGGCGCGTGGGCAAGGGGGCGAGGGGGCGTGTGGGCGCGCGCGGCCGTAAGAGCGAGCGTTGGCGGCCGGGCGAACGACGGCGTGCAGGCGAGCGGCGGCGTGCAGGCGAGCGGCGGCGTGTTGGCGAGCGATGGCGCGTAGGGCGAGGAGGTAAGCAATCGCGCTCAGGAGAGACGGACGCAAAGAGGGAAAATATGTATGAAGATAGGACCCTGTTATAATGGTTCTGTTAAATCTGGAGGAACCACTATATCTTTTTAATCTTGGGCATGTGGTACAGATTCCGGCTTGGTTCTTTAAATAAAATACAGAATCTATTGTCTGATTCCTTTCAGGAAAATGGTTCCTGCATCCTTTCTAATAAACAAAGGTCCTGAAGGTCTATTTAAATAGTTTTCCAGAGTGATAACTGGGCACAGAGAACGAGCCTGTGGAAGTGGGACAAACTTCCACAGGGACCATCTATTCTGTGGACCCTCATTCTTTTCTAAGAATTTTCCATCTAGAGAGAATAGAATTCCACTAGAAGAAAGAAATTAATATGATTTGGTTCTCTAGATAATGCTGAGAGTTCAGATAATCTGGCTCCTGAGGCTAAACTTATCAAAAATAACGTCTTCCTAAGAAGCGCTATATAAGTGCATGAGTCAATATCAGAGTCAGAATCTAGATCAAGGACATCATCTAAAACCATGAAACTGTGTGAGGGTGAGTTACTGGTTTTAGTCTAGTACAGGCTCACGGAACAGACGAAAAATATGAATCTGTAAGATTAAAATTGAACCCGATCTGAAATATTTTCTTTAAAGCAGAATTAACCATAGTAATAGTATTATTGGCTAGACCTCTTTCCAAAAAAGTTCTGAAAAAGGTAACTGCCAGATTTGTAGTCAGCGTCCGAACCTCTGAGTCTTCCAGAAATTGGCTAATTTCCTTACATCAGAATCATTTTCCGAAGGGTAGAATCTCATATACCTGACACTAGGGACAATGTGTTAAAAGGGTCAATCTCAGCATCTCCTTGTGCTGCAAATCTCAGATAGTCCATAAAGTGAAGGCACTCTGAATCCGTGAGGAAGCAGACACACTGTGAGATAGTACCATCCGTGCTAACTTGGTTCGGAAATCCGCCAAGGTCGAAGTCCTAGTTCCAACAAGATAGGGAACCAGTTGCATTGGCCAATTGAGGGCTACGAGGGCAATCCGACCTTTGAAAGTCCTGAGCATTTCCAAGACTTTCAATAGCATGGTTAAAGGTGGAATCAGGTAAATCCTCCGTCAGTTGTTCCAATCTATGGACATGCCGTTTGTGACATAGGCCAGAGGGTCCAGGTTGGGGGCCACATGACATTGTGGCTTGTGGTTGGATTCCAAGGCAAATAGGTCTGCTTGGAGACCTAGAACCTGTTGGCAGGTCCAGTTAAATGACTTTTTTGGCCAAGGACCATTCCGACTCCCGCGGTGTCCTTGGTAGAACATCCTCAACCACATTTCTTACTCCCGCCAGGTGAACAGCTGACAGGTGGCAAAGGTTCCTTGTTGCCATTGAAAAGATAGCTACCATCACTTAATTTACGTGACTTCATTTGGAACCTCCCCTGTTAATGCAGTGGACTATCACTTGGCTGTCTAGAATTAGACTGATATGTTGTTTCTGTGATGGGGAAAGACTTATTAGAGTCAAGAACATTTCCTTGACTTCTAAGATATTGATGTGTAGTTGTCGGAGAGCCACTGTCCACAATCCCTGGACCTATTCGTATTGGGAATAGCCTCCTTAAACGCTTAGGGAGTTATCTAAATGGACCACCAATGTTGTCGCTGGGAATCGTAAAGGTACTGAGTTTGCTAGGTTTTTGACCTTTGTCCATTGTTGAAGTTTTTTCCCATAGTGTAGGTGGAACCCGAGAAATTTTGTCTCGATATTTCTCGTTCTCTTTAGACTGCCAAACTCGATTGATATCTTCTAAATTGACTCTCAGTAATGTCTGTTACTGAGGGAAACTGGAGTAAACCTAGGATTCTTTCTTGGTTTCTCCGGGTCGTTAGTTTGTCCTTGAGAGATCCTCTTGTGTTTCTTACTATCTCTATCCTCTTCCGTGGTGGAATCGACTGCTTGTGCGTGGTCAGCATCCATTAAAGACTTAACCACTGGAAGCACGTTGCTGGAGAAAGACAGGACTTTTAGAAATTTATTTGGAAACCTAAGTATTCCAGAAATTTCATTATTTTGCCCAACGCCTTGTGGCATTCCTTGACGCTGTTGGCCCAGATAAACCAACCGTCTAGGTAGGCCACTAACTGTATTCCTTGAGTCCTCATCTCTTGGACTACTTCTCCTCCAACTTAGTGAATAACTTGGTCGCTATGTTGAGTCCGAATGGCATCACCTTGAAGGTGTAAGCCCGTTTGCCTAGCTTGAATCCTAGGAAAGGACGAAAAAGCCTTGCCATCGGAACATGAAAATAAACGCCTGTAAGATCTATAGAGGTGGTGACGGCCCCACGGGGACAAAAGGTCCTCACCTGTGAGACAGTCAGCATATGGAACTAGTCGCACTGAATATATGTATTCAAATAGGACAGATCTAGGTTACTCTTCGTTTGTCCGAGTTCTCTGAACAAACGTGCTTGAAATTTTTAAGCATATTACCTCTTTTATTGCTTTCTTCAGATTTCCTGTGTACTGTAAAGTGTTAAGTCTGCCGTTGGAATCTGATAAAAACTGGTTGGTGGAGGGGGCTTTTTTCATCCATCTCCACCCCAGAACTTTCATTACGACGTTGTATGTATGTCAATTGCTGAATGCCCAATGGCTCCGAAAGAGGTACAGCCTTCCCCCTACCTTGGGAGTCCTCTATGCAAGAAGGCTCCCCTAGCTCTACTACCTCTCGCATGCGTATAATATCTGTGAAACACTCCCTGTGTTTTGAAGGAAGGATGATACGCCGGAGACGCAATAAATGGAGTAGTGGCTATCGGTTGTTGAGGTGGTTGGCTTACCCACACATATTGACTTTGTGGCTGGGTTCTTGAGGTGGAAGGCTGGCTCACCTAGGATACTGGTATTGCCTGTAGCACATCCTGAGGCTGTGGCCTTTGGAAGGACTGAAACTTCCTTGGTCATCTCTTGCCTCGTGATTGCGGTCCGGTGGGCTCGAATTTTCCTTTTGGAATTAGACCCCACCGGACTCTGAGGCTTTGGTTGACTCCAGTTGCTTCTCCGAGGGCGCTATTTACCACGTCCTCCGGGAAGAAGTCCGCTCCCAGATCGAGGCCTTAAGTAACCTGTTAGGCTCATGCCTAAAGGAGTTCTCAAGTAAGACGAGCTTCCGGCAAGGGCAACGGACCACTGCAAAGTCATATGTATCACATGTATCACACTGTAGTGCATGAGGCAAACTCTTTGTCAGGATCTTAAAGTGGCTCCTCTCGTAGACTAACAAAGTTATCTCCGTCATCATGGCTGAGTTGATAGATCTACCCAGCCTGGTTCTTGCACCGTATTCAATCTTAACCAGAGAGTCTGGAAGTCCGGGGAGGCGTTCACTAAACTGTGTGGTGGCACAGTCTTAGTACAGTACAATGACCCTGCCGTGAAAGTAGCTGGTGCATCAATCCAGCATTCTTGGCCTCCTGGGAACAACAGGGAAGTTATTTCCGTCTTCCGTAGTTGCGGCGTGAGCTTGCCTTCCATATCCACCTGTAAGGTAAGACCTACTACCTTGGTGGTATATGGTGTCGGGGTTTGCCCGTCCACCTCGAACATAGTGTATGTATTCTTATGAGGGGTTAACTTGGTATTGACACAGTCCCACTCATTTAAAGTCGGGACCCAGTCGGACCGAGCTTGCTCGGCGCTCATATCAAGGGAAGATGAATTGTAAACCTGGCGGATATCATTCAAAATCTTCTACCGGACGGGGACCACCTCCTGCTATTATCAACATGCCCTCTGAGAACAGGGCATGAAGAGCCAATCGCCACGGGCCGTTCTAAACGATCGCCGGGAGCTTTGACACGTCCGGAACCACAAACTACCGTTGTTGGGGTAGTCCAGACCGCAAGGATTATCTATCATATTTTCCTGATTTTGCAGTCCCTGGCCCAAACCGTCCATAGACAGCAGACGATCAGCAATTGGACCAAACTGGGACTGGACTACACTACGCAACCTCTCCATGAGCCGGCTCGAGAAGGCCACCGGACCGAAATCAAGTTCCGGCGTCTGCCCCTTTGAGCTTCTTGCTCTTGACCCCTGATATGGAGGATTAGACCCTGCCGAGTCCGTCAGTAGCTTAGAAGCTGATAATGGTCTGGTTGGGAGTGGTTTGGGTAGCCTAAAAGGCTTGCCCTCTTCGGGTAGGGCCGACCTCATACGTTTTACCTTAGAGGCCACTGAGCATGGCACCCGGCATGAGATCGGCAGACCTCATGCCCACACGACTGCTGCAGCACAGCAGTGCATGTTATCTCCTGACAGCGTACCACCTGTAAGTCAATTTGATACATGGGTATCATACCGTTTTACAATAGAAGCCTAATATTCTGTTTTCCTTCTTCCACCATCTCCTATCATCCAAAGTATTGCCACACAAAGGTTTGAAACCGGTAGAAATAGCGGCTGGATTAATCTTGGACAAGTCCGCCCTCTCCAGAGAGAAAAATTCCACTATGAAACTTCTCTCAACCTTCCATATCCCTACCGGAGTAGGATGTACTTATAGATGAATAAAGGTTGGGACAAGGAGATACAAGGAAACCAGAAGTAGACACCAATACTGTCGCCGGAATACTTGGTTAGAAGTATGAATTCCCACTGATGTAAATCCGGCCCGTAACAATATAAATTCAAGAACTACAAATCTCCATCTGTAACTCTCTTCGGAACAATCATACCGCAAATATCCTGTAATATAAGATATCAATCTACAGGATCAGAACAGTGTAAAAATTTTTATCTGAATCCGATCAAAGAAACATAGTAACTATCTCATGGATACGATTTTAAGTCATCCCGGCCCTTACGGGGCGGAATAAATTGAGAATATCGAAGATGGGATTCCGGGAATAGAGGGATACGCGGTACGTAGCAAGGTTCACACTCAGTCCGGCTTGACTGGTGGCCATCCATCACTAACCGAGGAGAGAGCGCTATTTGTATCGACTCACAGATCATGAGATCTATCTCTCTTTCTCTCCCGGCTGTCTCCCTTCTCTCCTTAGTGTATAACTCAAGCCTAATTCCCGACGTTAGGGTGCGGCGACTAAGAATTCCACCGAGTAAGATAATTTGGTATATGAATATAAAATTAACTTGTGCCGGGAACCCAAGCAGAGATCAAACATGATAAAAGTATATATATATATATATAAAATAAACTAAAGAAATTAAATTCTGGAGAGGGAGGTCACAACCTTCCGGACTCACCAATGGTAGCTTATACACCCCCCCCTGGAACTCCCCCAAGCGGCGGCGCGAGCCCTAAACCATGCCCCTTGGGCGGAGTTACCAGGGACGAGCGGGTTGACTCGGCAATGGAAGTCACATTTCTGAAGTTGACTTCGGCACAGAACGTTCTCTTCTTTTTCCCTCCCGCTGCTCCCAACATATATTTGCTGGTTTTCATTATTCTGCACTCAGCAACCAGAGTAATATCTCAGCCCACGGCTTAATTATGGCTAGGCAAATTCTTCCCTCCGTGGAGGTGCATCGGCTTAGCGAAGACTCCAGCGAAGAGGAGAACGTAATCAGTAACGAAAAACGAACACAATCGACTGCAGGAAGTGATATGCCTTCTAATTCTGATATCGTAAATATGTTACTCCACCAGAATCAAACACTCATGAAAATCATTCAGAAAAGGTAAGGTTTTAAATTCTGTTTACTAAGAAAACGTCATATGGAAAGTAGCTGATTTAGACTAATGACGTCACAAATGCAAATGGCGGCCCCCATACGTAAGGTTGTTATGATTTGAATGCTTAGAGCAGGCACTTCCGAACATAGCGTAAGTAGCTTAAGCAAAGCATGTGCATGATTACAACACGATTAATTGGTGTAAACAAACTAAAAACTCCAATTTTTATATATAACAAAATTATAATTAAGTATACAAAACAAACTGCTTGCCTGACACATCAAAAGCACGCAGCTTAATAGGCAGTAGGCTAGACCACAGGTAAGTTCGAGTTTACATTTCTCGCTTTAAACCTATCGACACTAGCCTAGGCCCTGAGGGGCGATCTGATAAGGGTTACATATGAGGCTGGTCTAGTTTATTAATAATAACAGATATAAACTTATCATTCACTTAAATATGGCACAGAATTAACCTAAGAGGGCTATTTGAGTCGTGAACCCCATTGCCTGACTTCAGCCTTCTAGGTCCGCTGCTGTCCATATTTACTATACCTGTTGAACAAACATTTAAATTAATCTATGGTAAATAAATCACTGATATTAAACATTCATCTCGGCAGAAGTGGTTCACCTGCTAAGAAGAATGAGGCTCCCCCTCCTACTAAGCGCTCAAGACGATCACCTGAATTACCTGAAAGTGCAAATTTAGACCTCTTTTCCCTTTATAATAATGGAGATGAAAGTGATTACGAGGATTTCAACCTTCTTACCTTCCATAAACCCATTCCTTCATATATTTCCACCAATTTCAAAGCTGAACCATCTTTTCATAGAGAAGGGAAAATTCAATTGAATAATTCACTAGTAGCATTAACTTTCAGTGAAGGCCATAGTGATAACCGGGATAAATTCTTTGTTAGTAGTCAAAATAAGGAGTTCTCAGACTTTTTTAAATTAATTAATACTCCAAAGTTGAATTTCTGGCCTGAAGGTAAGGTATTTGATGACAGCTATAAGAGAAAAATTTTTTATGACATAGAAAATATTAAAATGAGTATTTCTGCCTTTCAAGGGCATGCAGCACTGGCACACATTGTATACCCCTCCAAAGTAAATGACATTGATTTTTTGTCCAAGATTATTATTGGTCCCCTAAGAAGGAGCATAGACCTCATACAAAATTTGATAAGAAATTTCAGAAGCAGAGCACTTCCTAGATACCTCAAGGAAGAAATAAGAGATCTTATAATCAAAGCAGACATTAAAGAAGTTTGGAATTTAACTGAAGACCAAAAATCAGCCATTGCTGCCTGCTTTCACAAGGGTCCCCTCCTCAGAGGAGGGCAGCAAACTTCAGGGGTAGGAAATTCAACTTTGGGGGCAGATTTCAGGGAAGAAGGTTCAGTTTCCTCAAAGGTAACCCTAACTTTAGATTCAAGTCTCAGCCGCTTAGAAGAGGTAATAGGCGAGGTGGGTACAGGGGGGGGAGGTCACAAAATGGACAAGCTAATAGTTCAGGAGCCAGAGAAAAGAAAGACCCTAGAAATTGAGCCATGCTCCGCACCAGTTCAAAGAGAGATTTTTTCAGCACCAGTATTCTATGCACCAGTTGATAACGATGTTTACACTGCACCAGTTAATAATGAGCTTTGCTCAGCACCAGTTAATGAGCTTTGCTCAGCACCAGTTAATAACGAGCTTTGCTCAGCACCAGTGGTTAA
>NC_090746.1:31343069-31420569 GCF_036898095.1 Palaemon carinicauda | reverse complement strand
GCTCTGACTTCAATTTCACCCCGGAAATAGATCTGTTCTCGAATGGCTTCAATACTAAGTGCAAAAAGTTTTGTTCATCTCTTCCAAACCAAAAAGCCATCAGCAATAGTGCACTTACGATTAGCTGGAATGGATCAACACCTCTCTATGCCTTTCCACCAGGATTCTTACTACACAAAGTAGCTTTTAAAATCTATAAAGAATGCAATAATAATATGCTTTTCTGCACCATATCGCAGGGGACGGAACCATGGATTCCATTAGTGAAATCAGTCGCGAAGCAGCACAAACGATATATTGTGAAGATCGAAGACTACCAGATAGTTCTCAAGGATTGTATCTCACCCTCAGCAAAGCTCCAATCAACTTTGATCGCCTTCAAAATTTAAAGGATCAGCTCCCTAACGTCTTTCCTCCTGAGGTTTGCTCCAAAATTGCTGTCAGCTTGAGGGACAGCTCCTTGCACAAGTATGAAAACCTATGCAACATTTTTAAAAGTTTCATACACAAGGAGTATGGAAGAGACAACAAATTCCCCCTGTTAGCAATTATTTTATTTTTCAATCACCTTATAGACAAGGGACTGTCTTACAACACCCTGAAGAGCTACAGAGCAGCTTTAGGTCCTATCTTGTCAGGTTATTTCCCAGGTTACTGTCTTGCAGAAGACAAATATGTCAAAGCAATGATATCGGGAGTTAATAGAAGGAAACCTAGGAATTCTCACCAGTTCCCTGGCTGGGATCTAGACAAAGTAATCTCGTTTCTCAACACCACGAGAGATAACTCTACCTTACTACTGACACAGAAAACCTTGTTCCTAGTAGCCTTAGCTTGCCCTTTAAGAGCAAATCAATTTAACAATCTCTGCATTTCCAGGAGCACCTTCACCCCAGAACACATTGTCTTATGGAACCACCCTCCCTTCATGGCCAAAAACCAAAAGAACAACAACACGCCAATAGAGATCAGCTTTAGGAAGCTTCCTAACAGACCAAAAATATGTCCAGTCAGACAATTGAACTTCTATTTGGAATACACAAAGTCTGTATGGAAAGAAACATAGACAGGAAAGACCACATATGGCTAGATGAACACTTCAAGATAATGTCTCTACAAAAAATGAGACAACTTTTTAGGGAGTGCATTTTCAGAGCCGACCCAAATGCAACTAAACAGTCAACGAATTTCCACTCTATAAGGGGTCAAGCTTCATCAAGACTGCTATACAATGGAGTATCTATACAAGAAATCATGTCCAGAATGAATTGGAGAAGCGACTCTGTCTTCAGCTCTTACTATGCTCTCCTCGCCTTACAGGGAGCTTTCGATGCTGTGGTCGCTGGACTTCATCTTCAAGCCCCCAGAAGCATCTGCCTAGCTACCACTGGTGAGTCCGGAAGGTTGAGACCTCCCTCTCCAGAACTGTAAGTTTACTTGTGAACGAAGGTTCTGGAGTGGGAGGTGAGACCTTCCGGACTCAAAGTCTGGGTCACCCTCCAACCCTTCCCCCGTGAGCCGAGGAGACCATGTACTTAGGAGGGAATATTCTAACAACTTCATAATTCAACAGAGTAGGCTATATACAAGAACACACACATACAATCACTATTATTCCACAGAAAACAAACTAACTGGAATCTTTCAATATTCATATCAACCAAGAGAGCACAAGAAGATTGAATTTACTAGTAAAATGTTATTTTTATAATAAAATAAATTTTTGAATATACTTACCCGGTGATTATATAAGCTGCAGCTCTGCTGCTCGACAGAAAACTCTACGTTAAAAATCCGCCAGCGATCGCTATGCAGGTAGGGGGTGTACTTCAACAGCGCCATCTGTCGTGCAGGTACTCAGTACTCAATGTAAACAAAGAACTCAATTTTCTCCTCGGTCCACTGCGTCTCTATTGGGGAGGAAGGGAGGGTCCTTTAATATATAATCACCGGGTAAGTATATTCAAAAATTTATTTTATTATAAAAATAACATTTTTCAATATTTAACTTAGCCGGTGATTATATAAGCTGATTCACACCCAGGGGGGTGGGTAGAGACCAGCAATAAATGTTTACATTATTATGAGCTAAGGATTTTTTATTTCATTTTAGCAGTTATTAAAAAATAACAAACATAAAATAAATAAGTACCTGGTAAGGAAGTCGACTTGAACAATTACTCTGCCTTTTTAAGTACGTCTTCCTTACGGAGCCTCGCGATCCTCTTAGGATGCTGAGCGACCCCTAGGAGCTGAAGTATCAAGGGTTGCAACCCATACTACAGGACCTCATCAAAACCTCTAATCTAGGCGCTTCTCAAGAAAAGAATTTGACCACCCGCCAAATCAACCAGGATGCGAAAGGCTTTTTAGCCTTCCGGACAACCCAAAAACAACAATAAAAACATTTCAAGAGAAAGATTAAAAAGGTTATGGAATTAGGGGAATGTAGTGGTTGAGCCCTCACCCACTACTGCACTCGCTGCTACGAATGGTCCCAGGGTGTAGCAGTTCTCGTAAAGAGACTGGACATCTTTAAGATAAAAAGACGCGAACACTGACTTGCTTCTCCAATAGGTTGCGTCCATTATACTTTGCAGAGATCTATTTTGTTTAAAGGCCACTGAAGTTGCGACAGCTCTAACTTCATGTGTCCTTACCTTCAGCAAAGCTTGGTCTTCCTCACTCAGATGGGAATGAGCTTCTCGTATTAAAAGTCTGATAAAATAGGATAAGGCATTCTTTGACATAGGCAAAGATGGTTTCTTAACAGAACACCATAAAGCTTCTGACTGTCCTCGTAAAGGTTTACAGTAGTTCGTCTTAAATAGAACTTAAGAGCTCTAACAGGGCATAAGACTCTTTCTAGTTCATTTCCAACCATATTTGATAGGCTTGGAATATCGAACGATTTCGGCCAAGGACGAGAAGGTAGCTCGTTTTTGGCTAGAAAACCAAGCTGTAAAGAACATGTAGCCGTTTCAGATGAAAATCCGATGTTCCTGCTGAAGGCGTGAATCTCACTGACTCTTTTAGCTGTGGCTAAGCAAACCAGGAAAAGAGTCTTTAAAGTGAGATCTTTAAAGGAGGCTGATTGTAGTGGCTCGAACCTTTCTGACATAAGGAATCTTAGTACCACGTCTAAATTCCAACCAGGTGTAGCCAAACGACGCTCCTTCGTGGTCTCAAAAGACTTAAGGAGGTCCTGTAGATCTTTGTTGTTGGAAAGATCTAAGCCTCTGTGACGGAAGACTGATGCCAACATGCTTCTGTAACCCTTGATAGTGGGAGCTGAAAGAGATCTTTCTTTCCTCAGGTATAAAAGGAAGTCAGCTATTTGAGTTACAGAGGTACTGGTCGAGGATACTGATACTGACTTGCACCAGTTTCGGAAGACTTCCCACTTCGACTGGTAGACTCTAAGAGTGGATGTCCTCCTTGCTCTAGCAATCGCCCTGGCTGCCTCCTTCGAAAAGCCTCTAGCTCTCGAGAGTCTTTCGATAGTCTGAAGGCAGTCAGACGAAGAGCGTGGAGGCCTTGGTGTACCTTCTTTACGTGTGGCTGACGTAGAAGGTCCACCCTTAGAGGAAGAGTTCTGGGAACGTCCACTAGCCATTGAAGTACCTCGGTGAACCATTCTCTCGCGGGCCAGAGGGGAGCAACTAACGTCAACCTTGTCCCTTCGTGAGAGGCGAACTTCTGCAGTACCTTGTTGACAATCTTGAACGGGGGGAATGCATATAGGTCTAGATGTGACCAATCCAGTAGAAAGGCATCTATATGAACTGCTGCTGGGTCCGGGAATGGTGAGCAATATATTGGGAGCCTCTTGGTCATCGAGGTTGCGAAGAGATCTATGGTAGGCTGGCCCCATGTGGCCCACAGTCTCTTGCACACATCCTTGTGTAGGGTCCATTCTGTTGGAATGATTTGTCCCTTCCGACTGAGGCAATCTGCCATGACATTCAAGTTGCCTTGGATGAACCTCGTTACTAGAGAAAGGTTTAGATCTTTTGACCAGGTGAGGAGGTCCCTTGCGATCTCGTACAACGTCATAGAGTGGGTCCCTCCTTGCTTGGAGATGTACGCCAAAGCCGTGGTGTTGTCCGAGTTCACCTCCACCACTTTGCCTTGAAGGAGGGACTTGAAGCTTTTCAAGGCCAGATGAACTGCCAGTAGCTCCTTGCAGTTGATATGCAACGTTCTTTGACTCGAGTTCCAAGTTCCCGAGCATTCCCGACCGTCTAATGTCGCGCCCCAGCCCGTGTCCGATGCGTCCGAGAAGAGAACGTGGTTGGGAGTCTGAACAGCCAGGGGCAGACCCTCTCTGAGGCTGATACTGTCCTTCCACCAAGTCAGGGAAGACTTCATCTTCTCGGAAATTGGGAAGGGGACGGAGGTGTAGTCTTCCTAACGAAACGAACTGTTCCAGGGATGATAGTGTCCCTATCAGACTCATCCACTGCCTGACTGAACATCGTTCCTTCTTCAGCATGTTCTGGATGCATACCTGGGCTTGACTTGTTCTGGGGGCCGACGGAAAAGCCCGAAAAGCTTGACTGTGAATCTCCATCCCTAAATACACAATAGTTTGGGATGGGACCAGTTGAGACTTTTCCATATTGACCAGGAGACCCAATTCCTTGGTCAGATCTAGAGTCCACTTTAGATTCTTCAGACAGCGACGACTGGAAGAAGCTCTTAGAAGCCAGTCGTCCAAATAGAGGGAGGCTCTGATGTCCGCTAAATGAAGGAATTTGGCTATATTCCTCATCAGCCTCGTAAACACAAGAGGAGCTGTGCTTAGGCCAAAGCACAGGGCTTGAAACTGGTAGACAACATTTTCGTAAACGAATCTCAGAAAAGGTTGGGAGTCTGGGTGGATGGGGACGTGAAAGTATGCGTCCCTTAGGTCTAAAGAGACCATCCAGTCTTCCTTTCTGACCGCTGCTAGAACGGACTTTGTGGTCTCCATGGCGAACGTCTG
This sequence comes from Palaemon carinicauda, assembly GCF_036898095.1. NCBI lineage: Eukaryota > Metazoa > Arthropoda > Malacostraca > Decapoda > Palaemonidae > Palaemon > Palaemon carinicauda. Next base: position 31,415,582 of record NC_090746.1, on the reverse strand, counting down.
CTTTGTGACAAAGACATTCAGCGCACTGACGTCTAGCACCGGCCTCCACCCTCCTGTCTTCTTTACCACTAAGAAGAGACGGTTGTAGAAGCCCGGGGATTGATGGTCCAGGACTTTGACTACCGCTCCCTTTTCTAGCAAGAGAGACACCTCCTGCTTCAATGCTCGTCTCTTGTCTTCCTCTCTGTACCTGGGAGAGAGATCGATGGGAGACGTTGCTAGAGGGGGTTTTCGTACAAACGGGATCTTGTACCCCTCTCTGAGCAACTTCACAGATTGTGCATCTGCGCCTCTCTTCTCCCAGGTCTGCCAGAAGTTCTTGAGTCTGGCTCCCACTGCTGTCTGAAGAAGGTGGCAGTCAGACTCTGCCTTTAAAGGACTTGGAACCTTTCTTCTTCCCACGTCTCCCCTCGGCACGAGCACCTCCTCTGCTGGAGGCTCTGCCACGAAAGGGCGGAATGAATCTGGACGCTGGAGTGTCCATCCTGGGTCTTGACAAGGTAGGCAAAGGGGTGGCTTTGCGGGCAGAGGACGCAACCAGGTCATGGGTGTCCTTCTGAATCAAAGAAGCAGCAATCTCCTTAATCAAGTCCTCTGGAAAAAGGCACTTTGAGAGAGGAGCAAACAGAAGTTCTGATCTTTGACACGGTGTCAAATTGTGCAGATTGTGCATCTGCGCCTCTCTTCTCCCAGGTCTGCCAGAAGTTCTTGAGTCTGGCTCCCACTGCTGTCTGAAGAAGGTGGCAGTCAGACTCTGCCTTTAAAGGACTTGGAACCTTTCTTCTTCCCACGTCTCCCCTCGGCACGAGCACCTCCTCTGCTGGAGGCTCTGCCACGAAAGGGCGGAATGAATCTGGACGCTGGAGTGTCCATCCTGGGTCTTGACAAGGTAGGCAAAGGGGTGGCTTTGCGGGCAGAGGACGCAACCAGGTCATGGGTGTCCTTCTGAATCAAAGAAGCAGCAATCTCCTTAATCAAGTCCTCTGGAAAAAGGCACTTTGAGAGAGGAGCAAACAGAAGTTCTGATCTTTGACACGGTGTCACTCCAGCTGACAGGAAAGAGCAAAGGTTCTCACGTTTCTTGAGGACCCCGGATACGAACGAAGCCGCAAGCTCACTAGATCCGTCACGTATGGCCTTGTCCATGCAGGACATTATGAGCAAGGAAGATTCCTTGTCAGAAGGGGAGATCTTCCTGCTCAAAGCTCCCAGACACCAGTCCAAAAAGTTAAAGACCTCGAAGGCTCTAAACACTCCTTTCAACAGATGGTCTAGGTCCAAAGGAGACCAGCATATCTTAGAGCGTCTCATGGCTAGCCTGCGGGGAGAGTCTACCAGACTTGAGAAGTCGCCCTGGGCAGAGGCAGGAACTCCCAAGCCGAGAACTTCTCCCGTGGCATACCAGACGCTCGATCTGGAAGAGAGTTTCGCAGGGGGAAACGTAAAGGCTGTCTTCCCTATGCTCTTTTTGGACTGCATCCAATCTCCTAAAACTCGTAAAGCTCTCTTGGACGAGCGGGCGAGGACGAGTTTCGTAAAGGCAGGCGAGGATGACTGCGTACCTAAAGCAAACTCTGACGGAGGAGAGCGTGGAGCCACAGACACAAACTGGTCCGGATACATCTCTTTGAACAGAGCAAGAACTTTTCTAAAGTCCAAAGAGGGTTGCGTGGTCTTGGGTTCGTCAAGGTCCGAATGTGGTTCATCAACGTGTGCCGCATCGTCATCATCAGAGAGTCCATCATCCGAGAATTGAGGAGGAAGCGGCAAAGGAGTAGGAATCGGCTGGTCAGCTGAGTCCGGTAGCACGGGTGCACACGTGACTGAACCGGACGCAACGTCATGGAACTGTTGCCCAGTCTGTGAACCGGCAACAACCATAGCAGCGCGGGGACGCATAGCGTCTACTCCAGACTGTCTAGTCTGATGTGGGCGAGCAGAGGCAACCACACTGGGTTGCGGAGGTTGACGCACCGCGTCAAAACAAAACAACTTAGACTGTTGTTGTACCTCGCGAACGTCAACGGAAGGTTCCGTGCGTCGCTGAACGTCAACATGCGGCTGGCAGGGTACACTGGAACGCATGGGTGGCGGGACTCTCACAGCTGGAGTGCGGGAGAAGGTAGCCTCAGCGTCCACTGGACGCACAACCGTGGTTGGTTGTAGGCAAGAGGTTGGTTCAGCATCAACCTTCTCCGCACGAAAGTCCTGCATTAGTGACGTTAACTGATACTGCATGGTCTGCAGCAAAGACCACTTAGGGTCTACAGGAGCAGGTGCGGCGACAGACGGTGTGACTGCCTGAGGCGGTACCGCTTTGCCTCTCTTAGGAGGTGAGCAGTCGTCAGAAGACTGCAGCGAGTCCGAACTGACCCAGTGGCTACAACTGGGCCGTTGGACTTGCGCGGAAGGGACCGACTTGCGCTTAAGAGGCCGCGAGACCTTGGTCCATGGATTCTTACGAGAAACCTCTTCCGCAGACGAGGAATAAATGGGCTCTCTCGTCTCTGTGTGGGTGGGGCGATCTTGGGTAGATACGCCCGAAACCACGGAGGGAACGTCTGTTCGCTGATTAAAGCCTCTCGAACCCATGCGTCGTACGACATTGCTTCTCCCCTGGACTTGGGAGCTTGCAAGAGGTCCCGGACTAGGAGGACGACAGGCACGAACAGACGAACCCTCAAGCGCAACACTATCCACAACACTATCACTCACTTTATCACCACCCACTGCACTCTTACACTTCAGCTCCTTGACGTCCGCCATGAGCTGGTTACGGTCACTAGCCAAGGACTCGACTCTCTCACCCAGAGCTTGGATGGCACGCATCATATCTGCCATCGAAGGTTCTTGAGTGCCAGAAGGGGGATTAGGAGCAACCACTACAGGGGAAGGAATAGGTTGTGGGGCATGAGGAGAGGAAATTTCAACGGAGCGAGATGAACTTCTCCTGACTCTATCTCTCTCTAGCCTACGTGTATATTTCTGGAATTCGATAAAATCGAATTCCGAAAGCCCAACACATTCCTCACATCGATCTTCCAATTGACAGGTTTTATCCCGACAATTGGAACAAACGGTGTGAGGATCGATAGAGGCCTTCGGAAGACGCCTTGAACAGTCCCTAGCATTACACTTCCTGAATTTAGGGACTTGAGAAAGGTCAGCCATTTTGAATTGGTCAAAGGGGAATTCAAAAACTATCCAAAGTCATCAACAAATAATCCGATATCAACAAAAGAATGCAAGGATTTATTGAAGATAAAGCCTGCAAAGCGAAAGCTCAAAACTAGAAACGTGTACTTCACCAAAAAGTTGTGAAAACCAATCCAGTTAGCAACAGCGAATTAGTAGGTCTTGCCGGTGGCACGACAGAGAGAAAATTGAGTTCTTTGTTTACATTGAGTACTGAGTACCTGCACGACAGATGGCGCTGTTGAAGTACACCCCCTACTTGCATAGCGATCGCTGGCGGATTTTTAACGTAGAGTTTTCTGTCGAGCAGCAGAGCTGCAGCTTATATAATCACCGGCTAAGTTAAATATTGAAAAACTTATTTTGAAGGACTATTGAATGAGGAGAACCCAAGAACAGTATTTGAAGATGGACTCCCAAATGAGACGGTTACCATAGGAGTGACTAGAAGAGAAGTGGAACAAGCAGTAAAGAAGATGAAAAATTTTATTTTGATAATAAAATAAATTTTTGAATATACTTACCCGGTGATTATATAGCTGCAACTCTGTTGCCCGACAGACAACTCTACGGTAAAAACTCGCCAGCGATCGCTACACAGGTTGCGGGTGTGCCCAACAGCGCCATCTGTCGTCCAGATACCCAGTACTCAATGTAAACAAAGACTCAATTTTCTCCTCGTCCCACTGCGTCTCTATTGGGGAGGAAGGGAGGGTCCTTTAATTTATAATCACCGGGTAAGTATATTCAAAAATTTATTTTATTATCAAAATAACATTTTTCAATATTTAACTTAGCCGGTGATTATATAGCTGATTCACACCCAGGGGGGTGGGTAGAGACCAGCAATATATGTTTACACTTTTATGAGCTAAGAGTTTTTATTTCATTTTAGAAGTTATCAAAATAACAAAAACAAAATAAATAGGTACCTGGTAAGGAAGTCGACTTGAACAATTTCTCTGCCTTTTAAGTACGTCTTCCTTACGGAGCCTCGCGATCCTCTTAGGATGCTGATCGACCCCTAGGATCTGAAGTATCAAGGGTTGCAACCCATACAACAGGACCTCATCAAAACCCCTAATCTAGGCGCTCTCAAGAAATGACTTTGACCACCCGCCAAATCAACCAGGATGCGAAAGGCTTCTTAGCCTTCCGGACAACCCAAAAAACAACAATAAAAACATTTCAAGAGAAAGATTAAAAGGGTATGGAATTAGGTAATTGTAGTGGTTGAGCCCTCACCCACTACTGCACTCGCTGCTACGAATGGTCCCAGTGTGTAGCAGTTCTTGTAAAGAGACTGGACATCTTTCAAGTAAAATGACGCGAACACTGACTTGCTTCTCCAATAGGTTGCGTCCATTATACTTTGCAGATATATATTTTGCTTAAGGGCCACGGAAGTTGTTACAGCTCTAACTTCGTGCGTCTTCACCTTAAGCAAAGTTCGGTCTTCCTCACTCAGATGTGAATGAGCTTCTCGTATTAACAATCTGATAAAGTCTGACCAAGCATTCTTTGACAAAGGCAAGGATGGTTTCTTAACTGAACACCATAAAGCTTCAGATTGGCCTTGTAAAGGTTTAGTACGCTTTAAATAGAACTTAAGAGCTCTAACAGGGCATAAGACTCTTTCTAGTTCATTGCCTACGATCTCCGATAAGCTGGGGATATCGAAAGATTTAGGCCAAGGCCGAGAAGGCAGCTCATTTTTGGCTAGAAAACCAAGTTGTAGCGAACAAGTGGCTTTTTCTGACGAAAATCCTATGTTCTTGCTGAAGGCATGAATCTCACTGACTCTTTTAACCGAGGCTAAGCATACCAGGAAAAGAGTCTTAAGAGTGAGATCTTTCAGGGAGGCTGATTGTAACGGCTCCAACCTGTCTGATATGAAGAATCTTAGTACCACGTCTAAATTCCATCCAGGGGTAGCCAAACGACGCTCCTTGGTGGTCTCAAAAGACTTAAGGAGGTCTTGCAGATCTTTATGTTTGGAAAGATCTAAGCCTCTATGCCGGAAGACCGATGCCAACATGCTTCTGTAGCCCTTGATAGTGGGAGCTGAAAGGGATCGTCCTTTTCTCAGGTATAAGAGAAAAACAGCTATTTGAGCTACAGAGGTACTGGTCGAGGATACAGAAACTGACTTGCACCAGTCTCGGAAGACTTCCCACTTCGATTGGTAGACTCTAATGGAAGAAGCTCTCCTTGCTCTAGCAATCGCACTGGCTGCTTCCTTCGAAAAGCCTCTAGCTCTCGAGAGTCTTTCGATAGTCTGAAGGCAGTCAGACGAAGAGCGTGGAGGCTTTGGAGTACCTTCTTTACGTGTGGCTGACGTAGAAGGTCTACCCTTAGAGGAAGACTACTGGGAACGTCTACTAACCATCGAAGTATCTCGGTGAACCATTCTCTCGCGGGCCAGAGGGAAGCAACTAACGTCAACCTTGTCCCTTCGTGAGAGGCAAACTTCTGCAGTACCTTGTTGACAATCTTGAACGGTGGGAATGCGTAGAGATCCAGATGTGACCAATCTAGGAGGAAAGCATCTATATGTATTGCTGCTGGGTCCGGGACTGGAGAGCAATAGATTGGAAGCCTCTTGGTCAGCGAGGTTGCAAAGAGATCTATGGATGGTTTTACCCCAAGTGGCCCAAAGTCTCTTGCACACATCCTTGTGGAGGGTCCATTCGGTTGGAATTACTTGCCCTTTCCGACTGAGACAATCTGCTATGACGTTCAAGTCGCCTTGGATGAACCTCGTTACTAGGGAGATGTCTTGACCTTTTGACCAGATGAGCAGGTCCCTTGTGATCTCGTACAACGTCAGTGAGTGGGTACCTCCTTGTTTGGAGATGTACGCCAAGGCCGTGGTGATGTCCGAGTTAACTTCCACCACTTGCCTCGAAGGAGAGACTTGAAGCTTTTCAAGGCCAGATGTACTGCCAACAACTCCTTGCAGTTGATATGCATGCTCCTCTGACTCGAGTTCCACAGTCCTGAGCATTCCCGACCGTCTAGTGTCGCGCCCCAGCCCACGTCCGATGCGTCCGAGAAGAGAACGTGGTTGGGAGTCTGAACAGCCAGGGGAAGACCCTCTCTTAGGTTGATATTGTCCTTCCACCAAGTCAGACAAGACTTTATCTTTTCGGAAACCGGGATCGAGACCGCTTCTAGCGTCTTGTCCTTTTTCCAGTGAAAAGCTAGATGGTATTGAAGAGGACGGAGGTGTAGTCTTCCTAGTGACACAAATTGTTCCACGAATGAGAGCGTCCCTACCAGACTCATCCACAGCCTGACTGAGCAGCGTTCCTTCTTCAGCATCTTCTGGATGGATAGCAGGGCTTGATCTATTCTGGGGGCTGATCGTCTTGTTGTTCAGCAACGTCCTCATCAGAGGGTTCCTCATCCGAAAACTGATGAGGAAACGGCAACGGAGTGGGCAACGTCTGGCTCGCTGAGTCCGGTCGCACTGGTGGATGCGTGACGGAGCCGGACGCAATATCATGGAACTGCTGCACAGTCTGTGAACTGTCAACAACCATGGGTGCGCGAGGAAGCACAGCGTCAACCCGAGACTGTCTAGACCGTCTGGGTTGTGCAGTCAACACCCTACCGGGTTGCTGAGGTTGACGCACTGCGTCAAAACAAGTCACCTCTGCTGGTTGTTGAACGTCCTGAACGTCAACAACCACCTCCGAGCGTCGCTTAACGTCAACGTGCGGCTGGCAACCCACACTGGGTCGCATCGGTGGAGGAACCACCTCAACTGGCAGACGCGAGTAGGTTACCTCAGCGTCAACAGGCCGCACAACCGACCGGTTGGAAGGTTGTTGGCCAGAAGGTTCGGTAGCAACCTTCTCCGCATTAAAGTCCTCTATCAAGGACGCAAGCTTGGACTGCATGTCTTGCAGCAAAGCCCATTTAGGGTCTACGGGAGCAGGTGTAGCAACAGACGGGGTTAGCGACTGAGGCGGTACCGTTTACCATCCCTGAAAGCCTTGTTATGCGTGACATAATTGTACAGCAAAACTTCAAAGGCTCGAAAACAGCTGTGAAGTTGACCTGTAAACAACTTGGAGCGTCTCCTGGCCAGGCGCCAGGGAGAGTCTACGAGAATTGAGAAGTCTATCTGGGCAGAGGCAGGAACTCCCAAGCCGAGAACTTCTCTCGTGTCATATCAGACTCTCGCTCTATAAACCAGTTTAAAAGAAGGGAAAGCAAAGGCTGTATCCCCCAAACTCCTCCTGGTGAAAAACCAGTCGCCTAGCCAACGTAAAGCTCTCTAGGAGAGCGAGAGAGCACTAGCTTAAAAACAACGGCTTCGAAGTAGCTAGGCCTAGTGTAAGCTCTGACGTTTAGGCGAACGAGGAGCAGCAGTTACAAAAAGATCCGGACAAAGATCCTTAAAAAAATCATCATGATTTAATTAAAGTCCATAGGAGGCTAAGCAGCTTTAGGCTCCTCTCCATCTGACAGAGTCCTCAAGGGAATATCAGTAGGAGGGGGAACAGCAACTTCCTCATCTACAGGAACCTTGTCCGATAAAAGCCGAGTCTCAAGCAAGGGAGAGACCTACCGTGGTGGCAATGCTTTACAAGCAGAGTCCACACTCACTGGTGCATTAGTAGCGGACCAGAACGCAACGTCATGTAACTGCTTGACAGTCTGTGAACTGTCAACAACTGAACTGTCAACCACAACAGGTGCGAGAGGACGCACAGCGTCCACTCGAGACTGCTTTGACTGCCTAGACTGAGCAGTCAAAACAACTCTAGAATGCGGAGGTTGACGCACAGCGTCAAAACAAGTCAACTCCGATTGTTAGTGAACGTCTTGAACGTCAACAAGAGCATCAGCAAGTGGCCTAACGTCCAAATGCGGCTGAAAAACCACACGAGACCGCATCGAGTGTGGTTCTAAACAACCTGACTGACGTGACTAAGCTACGCCAACGTCAACAGTAAGCACAAAGGAACGTTAGGTTGGCTGAAAGCCAGGATATCGATGAGATAAACGGCTAGACTCAACGGACTAATCGGCAGAATAGTCTTCCATAAGGGAGGCAAGCATATACTGCATGTCTTGCCATACAACCCATTAAGGATCAACGGAAATGGTTGTGGTAAGAGACGAGGGTAACGTCTGTGACCGCAACACTTTGCCTACAAAAAAAGACTCTCGGAGTCTGTGTTACGCTTTTGTTAGGCGGCGAGCAGTTATCCGATGACTGCATAGGGTCAGAGCTGTCCTAATGGTTGTAACCAGGACGCTGGACCTGTCCTGAAAGGACTGACTTTCGCTTAAGGGCTTCGAAACCTTGTGACAGGTTTCTTATGCGAAAAGCCTTCGGATGACGAGGAGAAACGTCTCTCTCGTCTTATGGTAGGGGAGATCTTGGTAAGATACACCCGATACCATAGAGGGAAAACGTCTGTTCGTTGGTCAAGGCCTCTCGAACCCATAAGTCGTTTGACATTACTTCTCCCCTGGGCTTGGGAGCATGTAAGAGGTCCCGGACTAGGTGAACGACAGGCACGAACAGACGAACCCTCGGACGCAACACTGTAACACTTTGCGCATATCACTCTATCACTTCGATTTTCTGTTTTGCACTTATTTCACTGAAATCGAAACTTTTACTGATTTCTACCTGAAACACGCAATTCTACCCTTCATTAAAAGGTAGTAATTGCGAAATCAGTCGTATAATGCAAGCTCATTAATACCAGCAAAAAACAGAAAACATATTTTAAGATAAAAAAATCAGTGGCTGGGAAAGAGACTAAACACTAGTTCATATAACTACGTTTTCAATCTCTCACCGCACATAGCCTGGGGACGAGAATAAAAAACTAAAACGTTTTATCCTTCCTCCCCGTACAGCGACTAGGGACGAGAGTAACTCGAGAACAACGTTACCCGCTTGAACGGAACGTTTTCTCTCCTCTCTCTCCCTCCGTCTCTATCTCTCTCTCTCTTTCTCTCTTGATTTCGCACCTAAGAGAAGAGCCCAATTATATTTCGTCAAAAAAACATGTTATTTGACTAAAGGAAAAAACTGAAAGGTTTTTCAAATAAAAAGTTCCTTTAAAATAGAATTTAAAACATTTAAGCTAAGAAAGAATGAACAAAACGTCAGAATCGATTTACTCTTACTGCAAAGTGAAACCGTGATACACTCTCTCTCTATCGTAACGATAGAGCGCATGTTGAACGTCCTGAACGTCAACAATTGCGTAGCATAAATAAACTAAACGTTAGTTCATCTTTGAAAACAGTACGAAGACTATCAAAGAAATTCTTTCATAAAATATTACATTTAAAAAGTTTTAAATCCTTAGCTCTTTAAAAACTAATTACGATATAAAGGGCTCAACGTTGATTAACTTCGGTTTCCAAGTTAGGACCGCCTACTCTCAGGAAAGGTCTATATAAACAAAACATTAAAATTATTTTTATATGTTTATAATAAATGGAAAGTTAATCGAAGAGGCCTAATAAAGGCGGAGAGATATAAAATATATAGAGGAAAATCTATAATGTGATATAATTACTAAAAGCCTAAACACACTTCCGTCTAAGGGAAGGGTCGGCCATTTAAAAGTGAAAGAAAGTCCATACTCTCTTTGTCACCATAATTAAATCTATCCAAAACGAGTTCAAGATTTAAGATGAAGATAAAACACCTGCATAGCGAAAGCTCAAAACTAGAATAAAGTACTTCACCAATTAGTTGTGAAAAAACTCCAGTTTAGCAACAGCGAGTAAGTACGTCTTGTCGATAGCTCGACAGAGAGAAAATTGAGTCTTTGTTTACATTGAGTACTGGGTATCTGGACGACAGATGGCGCTGTTGGGCACACCCGCAACCTGTGTAGCGATCGCTGGCGAGTTTTTACCGTAGAGTTGTCTGTCGGGCAACAGAGTTGCAGCTATATAATCACCGGCTAAGTTAAATATTGAAAAATAGTAAAGCTGCAGGACAGGATAATATACCAGTAGAGGTATGGAAGAGTCTTGGAGAGGAAGGCATAGATATCTTGTGGGACCTGACACAGAAGATCTTCAATCAGGAAAAGATGCCAGAGGAATGGAGAAGCCTAATCATTCCCATCTATAAGGGCAAGGGAGACATCCAGAAATGTGGCAACTACAGAGGAATAAAGCTGATAAGCCATACTATGAAAATATGGGAGAAGATCATAGAGAAGAGACTCAGAGATGAAACAACAATTGGTGAGGAACAATTTGGATTTATGCCAGGAAGAGGGACTGTAGAAGCAATATTTGCTTTGAGACATGATAGAAAAACATCAGGAGAAACAAAAGGGATTACATATGCTCTTTATTGACATGGAGAAGGCATACGATCGAGTACCACATCAGGAGCTGTGGAGATGTATGAGAGAAAAGGGAGTCCCTGAGAAATACGTAAGAATCACCCAAGATATGTATGAAAGGGCAGAAGCAAATGTTAAGAGTAGTATAAGCCTAACAGAAAGTTTCCCAGTAAATGTGGGACTACATCAGGTGTCTGCATTGAGCCCTTACCTATTTGATCTGGTCATGGATGTAGTAACACAAGGTATTAGAGATCAGTCTCCTTGGTGTATGCTTTTTGCTGATGATGTTATACTGTGTAGCACTAGGCGAGAGGTAGTAGAAGAGAAACTGGAGGAGTGGAGAAGAGAAATGGAAAATAGGGGATTGAAGATAAGCAGAAAAAAGACAGAGTATTTGAGAATGAAAAATGGCGAGAATGGGGAAGTTAGTTTACAAGGAGAGAGATTGAAAAAGAGTTGAAAATTTCAGGTATTTGGGATCCACAGTTACAGAGGATGGTGATATTGGGGCAGAAATAAACCACAGAATACAAGCAGGATGGAAGAATTGGAAAAAAGGGCGTGGAGTACTATGTGACAGGAGAATAGAGGTTAAGTTGAAAGGTAAGTACACAAGGACAGTTGTGAGACTGGCAATGATGTATGGAGCGAAGACGTGGGCAATAAAGAAGACAGAAGAGAAGAAGATGGATGTGGCAGAGATGAGAATGTTGAGATGGATGTGTGGAGTGACAAGAAGAGATAAGATACGGAATGAGGTAATTAGGGGTACCACAGGAGTTAGAAAACTATCAGATAAGATCCAAGAAAGTAGACAGGTGGTATGGTCATGTCATGAGAAGAGATGAACAGTATATTGGGAGGAGAGTAATGGAAATGGAGGTACAGGGAACGAGAAAGAGAGGGAGACCAAAGCGAAGGTGGATGGACTGTATCAAGGATGACCTTCGATCAAAGGGATTAACCGGTGATGAGGTGTGGGACAGATGTAGAAAGCTGACTAAAAACATTGACCCCACATAGAAGTGGGAAAAGGTGTAGATGAAGAAGCAGCAGCTCACTCTTAGGAGGATGGAAGTCCTAATTCTGGCATGGACATTGAGCCGGGTTTACCTAGTACAGTACTGTATATGAATGTGGTCTAGGGAAAAATCTTGACACCTCGCTAAACATACTGTACAAAGTGAGTATGATAGCGGCCTGAGCAATTCATTTGTCATGAAAGGTATGCAAGTCTTGTTTGAACACATTCCAAGTTTATACAGTATATAGGAAATATACAAAGATGTTTCCCATTGCTTACCTTGCGGGAAGCAACGGGGACGTAGACAGTATATCATTTTATGACCATACTAAGCTACACAAGGGAAGTTATAATTACCTGCAGAGGTAAAAGCCCGCTTGCAAGGGACCCATGGTGCTGTACCCCAAGAGAGGTAAATAATGCCCTCCACCATCTGCTACTTGCCCAACAAAGAGCCCGAGGTATTTTTAAACCACTTGTTCAGCAGCCACCACAGGGCCTATAGTAAACGTATCGAGTCTCCTGTGGGTCATGTCTTTTAAATAGTGAGCTGTAAACGTATTCTAATGTTTCCCACGCCCGCCTGAAATACCTGCAACACGGAAAAGTTGCATTTGAAAGCCAGGGACATACTGATGCCCCTGACATCATGGGCTCTAGGTTGTTGAGCCGGAGGAAGATCAGGGACTGGGGCTCTTTCAATCATTTGGTGTATCCGGGATGAAATAGTGTTCTTGGTGATCCTCCTCGTAACCCTTCTAAAGCTAGCAAAAAGTTATGTTAGTCGGGGCAGTGTTGCTGCAGTGCATTTAAGATATCTTAAACTACTCACTGGGCACAGTAACAATTGATCTGGATCATTGGTTAAAGAATGTAGACTCATAATCTGAAAGGGCCCGAATCTAGGGTCCAGTACCCCCTATGGACAAGATCAAAAGGTTCCGTTCCTGACCTACCTTTAGTTCAGTCTCGAGTCCTGGATTGATTGATTGAAAGTTTTCTGGCATCCTGACATCTAAGGTCATTGACGCCGATACCATTTACTGTATATGAAAATTAAAAGAGAATTCGATTAAAACCATAAAAATTAAGAAGTCATTAAAATAGTTAAATAGTTTTCAGAAGACCTGCTTCTGAAATAAATCTAAAAATTCCGCTCGCATAGTAAGACACATCATGTCCAAGAATCTTGGCAAGGATAAACCTGCCATCCTCACCTCGAGCCTCAAACAGATATCTATTTCTTAAGTTAGTGAAATTAGGGCATTCGGTCAACAAATGCCTCACTGTTAAAGGTACTAAGCAGTCCTCGCAATACGGTTGGTGTTGGCCCTTCAGCAGAAACTCGTGTGTCAACCGTGTGTGACCAATACGGAGACGACAAAGAGTCGTCTCCCATTTTCGGGGAATCATGTTATACCTCCAAGGTGATATGATATTTGTTACTTCCCTCATTTTATTGCCGTCTTGACTGTCCCAGTGCTGTTGCCATTTATCACAAACCAATTTCTTGATGTAAGGTAGGAGATCGTTACATGGAATGGGATACCTCCTTGGTAGCAACTCGGATGCCGCATTCTTCGCCAGTAAATCTGCCTTCTCATTCCCAGACACACCTACATGTGCTGGAACCCAACAAAATCGAACAGTTATACCTTTCCGTCCAATAATAAAAAGCCATTCTAAAATCTTTAAAACTAGAGGGTTACTAGAATTAAAAACTTCTAAAGCTTGAAGAACACTCCTTGCATCACTAAAAATTGTAAAATTACCCTCCTTTTCCAACGCTATTTTCTCAATAGCGGTTAATATGCCATACAGTTCGGCAGTAAATATGGAAGCTGTTAGAGGAAGTGCACCTCTACAATTAAAATCATTACTATGTACTCCAAATCCAACGCCAGCATCAGATTTGGAGCCATCAGTATATATAAAAGTCGATCCCCTATGTTCTTCGACATGTTCCATAAAAAGAGACCTGGATTCTAAGTCAGTCATATTCTTCTTAACTCCAATAAAGTATTTACAAAAAGATATGTCAGGTAATTTCCATGGAGGCGTTGATGATACCTTGAATGGAAGTACCTTATTTCTAATTATATCCAGACTATTTAAAAATCGTTTCACCCGAAAGCCATAAGGTTGAGGAGATTTTGGGTGCAACTCAAAGTATGATGCGTGTCTTACAAGGCTTGCAGTCTGAAAGGCTAGAGAGCTAGGGAGTCTTTGCAATCTAAACCAATACCGAAGAATGGAAGACATTCGGTAAAGGTCTAGAGGTAACTCCCCAGCATCAACAAGGAGACTTGGGATAGGCGAGGTTTTAAAAGCTCCAGTAGATAATCTAATACCTGCATGATGTATCGAGTCTAATATTTTTAACCGGCTTGGGGTGGCTGAAGAATATACCTCACAACCATAACTAATTTTGGAAAAAATCAAGGCCTTGTATAATTTTAAAATAGTATTGCGGTCTGCCCCCCATGATGTATGGGACAATACTTTTAAGATATTCAGAGCTTCAACACATTTAGCTTTTAGCGCTTTTAGGTGAGGAACCCATGTAAGTCTACAGTCAAATATCAAACCTAAAAATTTGGTTTCCGATACACATGGTATCCGTTGACCTTTAATGTATATATCCGGGTCTGGATGTACTCCCCGGATACGACAAAAATGGACAATGGTAGTTTTACTTGTCGAGAACTTAAATCCATTCATGTCAGCCCACTGGATAATTTTATCAATAGAGAGTTGGATTTTTCTCTCAACCATTGCCATTCTAGTGCCAGCAAATGATATTGAGAGATCATCCACAAATAGTGTTGAGAGAACATCCTGGGGAATGGCTGAGGATATCCCATTAATTGCTAGTGCAAAAAGGGTTACACTCAGCACACTACCCTGAGGAACTCCTTCTTCCTGGCACTTACTCTCTGATAGAGTTTCCCCCACTCTCACTTGAAAAACTCTACGTGAAAGAAATGCCTGAATAAATAGTGGCAGCTCTCCTCTCAATCCCAATTCATGAATGGTTTTAAGAATACCATATCTCCATGTGGTATCATATGCCTTTTCAAGGTCAAAAAATACTGTAACATGGTGCTGTTTGGAAGCAAAGGCTTCACAAATAGATGACTCAAGTCGTATCAACACATCAGTCGTTGAGTGCATTTTTCGGAATCCACATTGAATCGGTGATAAAATACCTTTCTTTTCAAGGTACCATATCAGCCTTGCATTGACCATCTTCTCCATGATTTTACATAAACAAGATGTCAATGCAATAGGACGATAGTTTGCTGCTAAAAACTTGTCTTTACCGGGTTTTAAAAAGGCTAAAATAATGGCTAGTTCCCAAACACTTGGGTAGCTATGATCATGCCATATTCTATTAATAATGCTTAAAATAAATAGCTTTGTATTAAAATGTACATGTTTAATCATTGCATATGGAATTTCATCGGGTCCAGGGGCTGTATCGTTGCAATGAGCAAGTGCGGAATCAAATTCTCTTTCAGTGAAAGGAGAATTATACGACTCTTCCCTTCTTGTTGCAAAATTTAAAATTTTCTTTTCTTCAGTGCTCCTATACTGGTGACCAGGGGCTCCTTCACACTTGCTGGATACATTTGAAAAATGATTAGCCAGGGCATTGCTAACTTCATTTGCTTCAGTTACATACTGGCCATTCACCTTCAACACTGGTGGTGGGTTGGGGGTGAATTTGCCAGCTATCTTTTTTACTTTCCTCCACACAGAAGATGGTGGTGTTCTACTGTTAATAGAGGAAACAAAAGACATCCATGACTGGCGCCTTGCTTCTTTCATGGCACGACGGAACTGTGCTCTACATTTCTTGTACATTATTAAATTCTCATCAGTTCTGCGTCTACGCAATCGTGTTAGAGATCTTCTTGTGGCTCTGTGGAGTGCAGTTAGTTCTGAAGACCACCACGGGACTGGTCGTCGTTTGAATAACCCTGTTGTTTTGGGAATTGAATTGACTCCTGCTGTATGAAGAGTTCCATTCAGTAGGTCTATGGCATCATCAACACTTTCAAACTGTTCTGCTCTCCCTTCGATTTCACTTAGCTCACAAAATTTAACCCAGTCTGCCTTGTCTAGATTCCAACGTGGCGATCTTTGCAAAGGCGGACCCTTGTTGGTGTTTATAATGATTGGTGCATGATCACTAGTATGCCAATCATCTAATGTCCTCCAATCAAAATCAAGAAGGCAGTTAGAGCTTGCAATTGAAAGGTCAATGCATGACAAAGTACCTGTCTGAACATGAAAGTGTGTGGGCTCTCCTGTATTAAGGAGCCCCACATCCTCATTCTCCACAATTGATGAGATAATATTGCCCCTTGTGTTGGCCAAAACATCACCCCATAAAGGATGTCTACCATTCATATCTCCCAGTAAGAGAAAAGGTTGAGGGAGTTGTTGAATGACCTCTGCTAAATCATCATATAAAATATTATCATTTGGAGGTAAGTACAGAGAGCATATTGTATATTTTCTCCCTATATCAATTTGTACAACAACTGCCTGCAGGGTTGTACATATAGACATGGGTATTTGGGGAACATCTCGACGAATGTACATGAGACTTCCGCCATGGCTCCCTGCTTGTTGATTATAAAGTGTTCTATAGCTAACATACTCTCGAGGACTAGGAGTGTTAGAATCAAGCATACTTTCCTGTAGACATACAATTATGGGGGAATGCTCATGAATTAGGAGCTTAAGTTCTTCATATTTCGCCCTCAAACCCTGACAGTTCCATTGCAAAATGGAGGAGAAAACTATGGATTATTTCTGGAAGACATCTTGGATGAGGTCTTCCCATTAGCAGTTTTTAATGTAACATTATTACCAGTATGTTTCTTCAGAGGTGGTCTTGTTATGTTGGGTTTAACGTTGGTGTTTTTCTTTGTATTCTTTTTATCTATTTGTTGAGGTGGATGGTGGACCTCAACTTGAATTTCTGATTTATTCAGTCCATCTTCTGGTTCATTAGAAACATCAACAGACAAAACATCAAATTTATTTGATGTCATAACCTTAACGTTTCTAATGGAGGGTGGAGAGAGAGATGGAGGTCTCTCTCTTTTGCGATTAATAGATGGTGGGATTCGAGGTTTTTGCACCTTTCCCACAACAGGTGCATCAGGTAAGTTAGTCTTAAGTGGAACCTCCATCAGATCAGGCAAGGACATGGCCTGAGAGAGGTTTGTATTACTTTTTGTAATGGCGGCTGAAGGCTGTACAGCAATGGGCAATGACCTAGTGTTAATACACCGTGGTAAAGCCTCAGGAGGTGATAAGGTTACCTCGTTATTTGACATTTTGTCAGATAGTATACTTTTTTTTGAGCTATTGGCAGTGCTAGGTTGGTTTGATTTTAATGCCTTAGCATATGTATTTGATTTATTTAATAGTCTTTTGGCATGGGTCACACTTATGTGTTCTAGGTTAGATTTGTTGAGGGCAGCTTCCTCCAACTTATATAGCTCGCAAATCTTGTCTGTGGATTTGTGATTCGAGCTGCAATTTAAACACCTGGCTCCAAGTGCACACTCTCCATGGTAAGATTTGGAGCAAATACCACACATCTTCTCATTTTTGCAAACTTTGGACGGGTGCCCAAATTTAAAACAATTAAAGCATTGCAATGGCTTCTGCTTGAAGGGTCTTACTTTAATCCTTTCGTTCTCGATAATAATATGAAAAGGTACATCAGCATCCTGGAATGTAAGGATTATCATTGATGTACCTGGGACTTTATGAACTTTCCAAACATTTAATGGACACATGGCCAGTATCTCCTCCTCTGTAAAATCATATAGGTCTCTGTTAAAAACTACGCCCCTTCCGTAGCTAAAATTTAGGTGGGGTTTGACATCTAACTTAATGTCATCATTATTTATTTTCATATTGGACAATATTACCGACTGTGTACTGGATTTGGCATGGATAAGGAAACTATTTTTTCCGAAACGAGATATATCGCCTGGTGCAATAGTTCCTACTTTTTTCTGAATCAATTTGCATATTTTAAAATAATTCCCTGTAACCCCCTTTGATTCAGCTATAAGCCACATCGGTGGTTTTGGATTTCTCTGGGAGGGCATGACTAAATCTGTGCCTTTTTCCACCCAATCGGCAGGCCTGTACACATCTAAATCTTTTGGTACCTTATCGCAGAGAGCAGCCGCGACATTCAAGTTATTAATTTTAATATTATTCAAATTACTTATTGCACTAAATGCTTCGTCATAACTACTATAAGATATCCATGAATCCCAAGTTTCAGCTTCAAGTTTCATCCTTATTTCTTTTATGCATCCATAGCATTCAAATGCTTTACATAGATCATCATAATTTGTTTCTATTGAAATTTGTGTAACATGGAGGATTCGAAGTTTCCTCGTGTTACCCAAATTACTCGATTTAGAAATATCAGTAGAATGGTCCTTTCCCGTTCCGAGGTCATCAACAGAGCTATCCCTTATCACATTAGCAGAGGTCGTCAACAGTGCCGGGGGAGAGTCAGCGTATCCAGGGGATGGGGGTTCGTTCCTTAAAGAATCCATAATAGTAAAGAGAGGGAAAAGAGTTAGTTTGATGTACCTGCTCGAGAATGTTAGGCCATCACGCGTCGGAAAGGAAATTTGCACTCTCTACTATCGGCACAATGAGAGTATACTTCCCAGATGGTCCACTCCATACCCTACCCGAAGGATAGCATCAAAACAGATATAGAGGCACAGGTGTAAGCTGAACCCGCCTGTTAGGACTGAGACCAAGAAATTATGGAATCATCCTCCCCATATCTATAATGACGGGCTTCCGGCCAAAAGCCGAGAGTCCTACCCCAAGCATTGGATCCCCCTGGATTCCGAAGACCCAACACTTGAGAATAGTTCCGCCAAAAAGGTCCAAACCATCTTCGGGATGGCTGAAATCATCCAATACTCTCATATATAGCTTTGAGTGCAAACACCTCCCAACCGCGATACCTCCTCCCACTCATCAAAGCAGGCAGCAATAAAGGATGTATGAACATCCCCGCCGGGGCTACAATGGATGTGAAAACATCCAAGCCATAGGAGAAAAGAAAAAAAAAATAAATAAATATATATGTACATAATATATACACACATATAATAAGGGAAATTTTTCTCATAGAGTTTGGAAAGCAAGACTAAAGAAAGTTTGTGAAATTAGGATAAGGTTGAATTAGTATTGAGAAAAAGAAAAAGGTAAAAGAGAGAAATTTAGATTCGAACTGGGGGAGCAATTTCCCCAAGTTCGAGAGCCCTCTTGCCCGTCACCAAGTTTCAGCACGGGAATTAAATGCCGTGCTGAGGCTTAATGACTTCATCAAGGCATTCTCTCATTAAGAGGGTCGAGTCCTGGAGCAGAGGCCTCATCTCACTGACCAGACGAATACTACAGAGGGGGAACTATCCTCCTTTCTGAGTCACGTTACAAAGCAAACCCTTTCCGACATTCTGATGGTAGATTAAGACACCGGTCAGAGCTCAAGGCTGAAGTGGCACAGTCAAGTACATTTAACCTGAACGCTACAACACTGTTTCGGTCGCCCAAAACACAACTTTGCCCCGAGTCAAATGGCTTCCCGGCAGTTGGAGGTGACGTTGCTCCTCTAGGGGAAGCAACTAACTCCTTAGTACCCCAGAGTTGCCAAGGAGTTATGCCGTCTGCGCTCCTGTTCGATTGCCCCTCGGGAGAACGCAAATGAGAAGGAGCTTTAGAAAGAGGTTTGGGGGTGTGAGAAGAAGAAAAACGCACTTTCCTTGCCCCTAAAGGAGAAAGATTGCATTTAGGCTGCTTCTTTTTGTACCGTCAAAACCTCTCCCATTGGGAGGCAGGCCATTCCCTACACTTTTCACAGGGCGAATCTTGCTCCCAGCGATACCGTCTATACGAAGGACACAGAGAGTGCAGGTCGATATGCACCGATGACATGAAGGTACCGCACGCAGCACCCTCGCACCCAAGACACCTGAAAAGAGAAAGCAAAAATTACAAAGTCAATGGCAGCCTTTGGAGGAGAGAGAGAAGGAGGCCACTCTCTACAAGCCAAAAGAAAAAAAAGGAGACGCAGCTCACGGCCGTGACAGTATATATAGAGGTGACTGAGTACCACCCAGCCACCCCCGGCTACCCACTCAGGTGGTTAGGCAGGGTTGCCACCTATCACTTTTAATCTAATGGCTACCTTCCAGTTTTGCTGAAAGATAATCCATATAAATAACGTAAGGTTTGTTAGTATGGGAAAACTTTAAATCTATGTACTTACCTGTCGAAGCTCTTTTTCAACTGACTGAGAATACTGACGAAGATCCGTGCCTGATGTCAAAGCTTCTCTAATGACATCATCTTCTAGTTGAGCCTTGAAACTTGAGTTTATATCTTCACTTTCTCCCGTTTCACCCATTTTGATCAATGCATCATTTATTTCTGGAGAAGAAAAAATCTTAAAATTTCAGTACAAGAACTCAGCATAATCACAGTATTATAAGAGTGCAAAGAGCAACAAATCCACAAGACAAATATTACCTTACTTCCTGTCTCTACAATAATCTTTCATAAAAATAACAAATTTGAAAATAATTTGTATGTTTCCTAACATACAAACCTGGAGCTATTTATAATAGGGTATTACTTTCGGCGCAGCTGAAAGACGAGCCATTATAATTTTAGTGAGGGATAACTACCCCATCCGCTAGTTAGCGGGTGGGGGGTGGGGTAGACTGGCTACCCCGCTCACTCACACCTCTCGGCTGAGTAACCACTTTGCTTTATTGCAGGACTTCTCGGGGAACGGGGTGGCGGGCCAATTTGTATAAATAGCTCCAGGTTTGTATGTTAGGAAAAATTACAAATTCGGAAATAATTTGTATTTTTCCTAACCATACAAACCTTAGCTATTTACATGGGGTATTACTTTGGGCGTAGCTGAAATGACGAGCCATTAGATTTTTAACGAGGGTTAACTACCCTCTCGCTAGTTAGCGAGGGGGTAGGGGAGGGGTAGCTAGCTACCCCTCCCCCCTCACACACCGGTGACCTGATTCACTTCGCTTAGAGGTAGGACTTCACGGGGGACAGGGCTGGCAGGCAAATATGTGTAAATAGCTAAGGTTTGTATGGTTAGGAAAAGTACAAATTATCTCCGAATTTGTCATATGTACCGTAACCAAAATACAAACCACGCTATTTACATGGGGTGACTTAACCCTTAGGTAGAGTGGAAAGTCCCAGCCTTACTGGCTTTGGCTTTTACCCGGGGACTTAGAATCTGAGTGTGCAGCACTCGAGAAAAGGAGTCCCTGCACCTCGCAAATTCCTTGCTTTGCAAGGAACGTGCGGCCTACATAAGCTTGTGTGTGTGAAGGAAAGAAGTGTGACTCGTCCTAGGAAGTTGACCTGAAGTCCTTTAGATGGAAATCTAGGTTAAGACATTCCCAATACACCCTCCTCAGGGTATGGGGCACGCGACAGTATTATATTAATACTAGGAACACAAGGAAGCATGGTTTACCTGCAGTGGTTTGAGGTCAGCTAAGCAGAGAACCCAGGATGCTGCTTTCCCCAAGAGAGGGGATGATGAAGAAAAGAGTAAGGGCCAGACATACTTTTTCATTCATGCAGTCTAAAACCGGGTAACAATGCCCTCAACCTTCTGCTACCTGTCCATTAACGAGCCTGAGGTTAGACCAGCTGTTGTGCAGCCACCACAAGACCGATAGAGAACGTATCGAGGCTCCTGTGGGTCACGTCCTGCAGGTAGTGGGCTGTGAAGGTCGTTTGACGCTTCCAGACCCCAGCTTGTAGCACCTGCGTCACAGAGAAGTTCCTCTTGAATGCCAGGGACGTTGCGATGCCTCTGACATCGTGTGCTCTAGGGCGATGTGACGGAGGAGGGTCTGGATTCAGGGCATGATGGATGACCCTTCGAATCCAAGCCGAGATGGTATTTTTGGTGACCCTCCTCTTCGTTCTTCCTGTGCTCACAAACAGGGCTTGCACGTGAGGACGAACTGCAGCTGTTCTTTTAAGATAACGCCTCAGCCTCCTTACTGGGCATGGTAGGAGATGGTCTGGGTCATCTGTTACAGAACGAAGACTCGAAACCCTGAAGGAGTCGAACCGTGAGTCCGGAACTCCAGGATTTTGAGTCTTTGCAACAAACTCAGAGACGAACCTGAACGTTACCTCCCCCCATCCCCTTGAATGGGCGACGTCGTACGAGAGACCATGAAGTTCACTGACACGCTTGGCTGAAGCCAGAGCGAGCAGGAACACCGTCTTCCAAGTCAGGTGACGATCAGAAGCCTGGCGTAATGGTTCGATCGGAGGTCTCTTAAGAGCCCTGAGAACCCGAACCACGTTCCATGGAGGAGGTCTCACTTCCGACTGAGGGCAGATAAGTTCGTAGCTTCATATGAGTAGAGAAAGTTCCAGCGAGGAGGAAATGTCCAATCCTTTCAGCCTGAAGGCCAGGCTTAAGGCTGAGCGATAGCATTTCCCCGCCGAGACCGAAAGGTGCATTTCCTCCCGCAAGTATACAAGAAACTCCGCTATTGCTGGAATATTGGCATTGAGGGGAGAGATACCCCTCCCACGACACCAACCACAGAAGACTCTCCACTTTGCCGGTAGACCCCTGCAGATGACTTTCGCAGGTGTCGAGACATCCTCTCCGCAACTTGTTGCGAAAAGCCTCTCTCTGTGAGATGCTGGATAGTCTCCAGGCGTGAAACCGAAGCGATGCTACGGCTTTGTGGAAGATGTTGCAGGGTGGTTGCCTGAGTAGCTCGTGTCGTGGGGGGAATTCTCTCGGGAGTTCCATCAGGAGCTGCAGAAGGTCCGAGAACCACTCTGCATGATGCCATAGCGGAGCTATCAAGGTCATCGACAGGTTGACCGATAGTCTGGTCTTGTTGAGCACCCTTCTCATCACAGAACGGTGGGAAGGCGTAGAAGTCGATGTTGTCCCACCGTTGTTGAAAGGCATCTTGCCAGAGTGCCTTGGGGTCAGGGACTGGGGAGCAGTACAGCGGCAGCTTGAAATTCAAGGCTGTCGCGAACAAGTCCACTGTTGGGGAACCCCACAAAGTCAGGACTCTGTTGGCTACTAGAGGATCCAAAGACCAATCAGTACTCACTATCTCCGAAGCTCTGCTCAGACTGTCGGCGAGCACATTCCTTTTGCCCGGAATGAAGCGAGCTGATAGTGGTATCGAGTGGACTTCGGCCCATTTCAGAATCTCTACTGCAAGATGGGATAGCTGTTGTGAAAAGCTACCTCCCTGCTTGTTGATATAAGCCACTACTGTGGTAATGTCGCTCATCACCACCACAGAGTGTCCCGCCAGGGTCTGTTGGAACTGTTGAAGGGCCAGATATACGGCCTTCATTTCTAGCAGATTGATGTGGAGGTACTTTTCTGATTCTGACCACCGGCATGAGATCCTGTGGTTCAGAACGTGGGCCCCCCACCCTTCTTTTGACGTGTCCGAGAACAGCATCAAATCCGGGGGAGGACGAGGAGATCCACTCCCTTTCGAAGGTTTCCGTAGGTTAACCACCACTGCAGGTCCGTCCGTTCCGCAGGCCCCATATGGACCAGAATGTCCAGGGAATCGTAGCCTTGATTCCACCTGACTTGAGCCGCCATTGCAGGGATCTCATCCTGAGGCGGACGTTTGGAACTAGACAGGCCAAAGAGGACAGGTGACCTAGAAGACGTAACCAAGATTGGGCTGGAAGCTCTTCCCGTCTGAGGAAAGGCTCTGCGACCCTCCTCAGCCTTGCTATCCTGTTGTCTGATGGAAAGGCTTTGTGAAGATTGGTGTCCAATATCATGCCTAGATATATCAGTCGTTGAGATGGAAGCAGAGAAGACTTCTTGAGATTTACCATGATCCCTAGATCTTGGCAAAGTCCCAGAAGCTTGTCTCGGTGTCGAAGAAGGGTAGACCCGAGTCTGCCAGGAACAGCCAGTCGTCCAGATAGCGAAGGAGACGGATGCCGATCCTGTGTGCCCACGAAGATATCTGGGTGAACACTCAGGTGAATACCTGTGGTGCTGTGGAGAGACCGAAACACAGCACCTTGAACTGGTAGGTTTTGTTGTCTAGGCTGAATCTCAAGTACTTCCTGGAAGACGGTTGGATTGGGATCTGGAAGTACGCGTCCTTTAGATCCAGTGTGCACATGAAGTCTTGCGGTCTCACTGCGAGTCTGACCGTCTCTGCTGTCTCCATGCTGAACGGAGTTTGTTTGACAAACTTGTTCAGGGCTGAGAGGTCAATGACGGGTCTCCAGCCTCCAGACGCCTTCTTTACAAGAAAGAGTCGACTGAAAAAGCCTGGGGAGCCGTCGACGACCTCTTGGAGAGCATCCTTATTGAGCATGGTCTCGTCTTCTGCCCGAAGGGCTAGCCCCTTTGCCGATCCCATGGCACAGGAGCTCAAAGACACTGGATTCGCTGTCAGGGGAGGAAGAGATGTTATGAACGGGACGCGATATCCTTGGCTGATCACAGAGATCGTCCAGGAATCGGCCCCGAGTTGCTGCCACCTGAATGCGCAACTCTGCAGGCATCCCCCCACTGGTGGACACGCAGGGGGATTGCCAATTCTAGCGTTTGCGGCCTCGGCCGCTCCCTCTAGGATTCTTGTCTCCCCTGGAGGACTTTCCACCCTTCCTGTCCTTGACAGGAAAGGGCTGCTGTTTGGACCCCTTTGCCTTTGCTGCCGGAGCCGGTTTCGATGTCCTAGACTGACGAGGCTGTTGTTGTTGAGGTGCTGGAGGCTTGTAGGGTCTGGATATAAGAGCCCTTTGAAAGAGAGAATCGTGATTCGATTTCCTCCACCTCTCAGCTGTCCGTTCCACATCCTTGGGTTCAAACAGGCTCTTTCCAAGGATGGAAGAGTGACTGAGCTTGCAGACATCCATGGCTGGGACCTTCGCATGGAACCTCTCGGTCACTGCATCACGACACTTCAAGACCGAGTTTGCCCACAAGTTCGAAACTTGGTGAGCTAGAAACTCGATGGTGCGCGTGCCTGAGAGGAGAAAAGTCTCCATGGCCTTCCTGGTGCTCTCCTTGGACAAGTCCTCGGATCGCAACAGGATTCCCAGAGACCCCAGCCAGACATCCAGCCACGAAGTGGCCTGCATGGCACACTTTGCGACTTTCTCCTGGCTCAAGATCTCTGTAGCCGAGAATGTCACCTGCCGGGCGGAGATTTTCTCAAGAGAAATTCCCCTGGTGATCTCTTCCACAGAATGGTGGAGAGGAAGAGCTAAACAAGACTCCCCCATGATCTCAAAGTACCTCCTCTGTTGTACGCGAGGAGGTGGGAGGAGTTTGTTGCCGGCAGAGGAACGGCTTTTGGAGGCGAGCTCGGAGAGCTGGCTCTCAACCTTGTCTCTGTCGCTCTTAACCCCCTGGGACCAGGGCAGAGCCGCACTGGCCTTCGGAGGTTTTTGAGTGCCGTAGACTTGGTCCAGAACCGTATCCTTGCCTTGGCGAGGGGCGGTCTCCGGGTCCTCGAACCTGTTGAGTTGCCTCATCAGACTCAGGACCTGCCAGAAGGCATGCTCCGACTCATGCAGCTCTCCTCCTTGTGGACTGGCAGCAAAGTCTCCTGTCCCCAGCTGCTCTACTTGGGGGGACACATGGACGTTCTCCTGGGGTCTTGCTGGCTCTGGTCGAATCCGGGATGAAGACTTAGGGACGGTCTTCGAGTCCTTGGGCTCCCTCCTAGGAGAGATACAGGACTCCAGTAAAGAAGTCTGAGGGCTCCTCTCTGCTCCTACACGAGACGATTCTCCTACTCGAGGTGGGGTTCCTCCCATTGGTGCCGTGGGAGAATGTCTCACCTCGCTGGACTCTCCTGAGGACGGAAAGGCTTCGTCCACAGGAGAAGGAGAAACCGTCTGAGAGGGGGAAGGGGCCTTCCTGACGGACTTCTTGGGAGCCAGTTTAACCCTAGGAGAAGTCACCACGAAGTCCACTCCTCATCTTCTCTTCAGCGGGGACGAGGCTGCCGTTGGTTTGAGGCCTAGATCAGCGAGGGCCGGCCTAATAGCCTGGACGACCGCTTTGATCAGAGACCCAAACCAAGGCTGACGGCTGACAGACTCGGTGTCAGCAACTCCCGCTGGAGGGAAGGGGATCGGGCGATCCTTAGGAGTAGACACCACAGGGCCTTAGATCTCTCTGAAGATTCTTCCTCCTCCTGCAAGTGCAGGACGATGATCTGGAAGTACGCGCTCCAGAGGACTCGCAAGGTTGCCCGTGCTGCGAAACCCGGCGGGAATCGCGCTGGCGCAATGGTAGAATGGCGGGTTTGCGCCCGGCCGAACGTTGGCGCACATGCGCGCGGAGATGAAAGCGCGGGTGCGCGTGGGCAAGTGAGTGCGTGGGCGAGTAGGTGAAAGTGCGCGTGGGCGCGCAGGTGAGGGTGCGCGCGGTTGTAAGGGAGAGCGCTGGCGGGCGGGAGAACGACGGCGCGCAGGGAAGCGATGGCGCGTAGGGTGAGAAGGCAATCGACTGCGCACAGGCGAGTTAGCGCGTGGGCGCGTAGGAGACCTTCGGCGATCTGACGTACGGGCGCGCGGGCGCGTTGGAGAGCGTTTGCACGCAGGCGAAAGATCGCGCGGGCCGCGGGAGATCGCTGGCGCGTAATGGCGGTGTCAGGAGGTATCAACTGGAACGCAGGACCAGAAGGTGAAGTGGCGCGTAAAGGCGAACGCTCGCTGGCTTGCACCGGAGACTTCTCGTGGGCGCGCAGAGACTCGAACAGGTCTAGAAGAGCGCACAGGAGAGTGCGCGCGATGGCGCGCAGGCAAAGGTTGGCGCATGGGCGAGGTCTGCGGGCGCGCAGGAGATCGACGGCAAGGGGGCAAAGGAACAACCTCCTTGCCTGCACCCAGATCCGGAGATCGTGGGCGCGCGGGCGAACGTTGGCGCACATGGAGCGCATCAGGACCAGGACGCGCAGATGTGCGCTGGCGAGTAGGCGATCGTGGGCGCGCAAGGTGCGCAGCAGGAACAGGGCGCACAGATGTGAGCTGGCGAGCAGGAGAGAGCTGGCGCACAGGAGATCCCTGATGAGCAGGAGAGCGCTGACGTGCAGGTGAGCGCTGGCGTGCAGGCGAGCAGGAGATCTACGGCGAGAAGACGTGGCTGCAGGAGATCGCTGGCGCGTTGAGTCCAAAGGGTCCACAGCAGGAGAACGTGACCGCGCAGGTAACACCTGGCGCTTAAGGGACTTACTCTCATTGGGAGATAAGCCCTTATGCCCCGAAGGGACCGGTACCCGTTGGCAAATGAGGGTCGGTCTCGACCGCCGACATCAACGTTCCACAAGGGCGGTCGGGAAGTCCAGGGCACTTCCGCATGATAGAGGCCAACTTCCAAGCACACGAGCTGTAAGAAAAAGCAAAAAAATTAAGGCTGTCAAAAAAGCGAGGGTGAGACAGACAGGTCTGATCATCACCCGAGCCAAAAGTGAAGTGAATCAGTTCACCGGTGTGTGAGGGGGGAGAGGTAGCTAGCTACCCCTCCCCTACCCCCTCGCTAACTAGCGAGAGGGTAGTTAACCCTCGTTGAAAATCTAATGGCTCGTCATTTCAGCTACGCCGAAAGTAATACTCCATGTAAATAGCGTGGTTTGTATTTCGGTTACGGAACAAATACAAATTACTCCAAATTTGTTATTTGTTCCAACACAGATACAAACCTTCGCTATTTATAATAGGGTGACTTACTCTTAGGAGGGAGGAAGTCCTCACCAACTGGCCTTGGTCATGACCCGGGGTCCTCTCTATTTCGATCTGTGATCGAAAGTATAAGGGACCCTACCCTCGCTAAAATCAAGTGCCGATATGAGGTAATGCACTGATAGCGGCCTGCAGAAGCTTGTGTGTGAGTGGAACTAACAGTGTGGCTTGTCTTTAACATAGGAACTCGAGTACAGAACCTAATGTTCTTAAAGACTTACCTAATACCCTCCCTCTAAAAGGTATTGGGGACGTAAGAAAGTATTCTTATATACTTAGGAGGCACAAGGGAAATGGGTCTTATCAACAGCGAGATGAGGTCAGCTATGCTGAGGCTTGTGGAGCTGTTTTAGGTGAAAGGAAGAAAGGAGCCGGGCATTCTTACTCATTCATCCCAGACTAATCCGGGTAGCCTCCCCCCTCAACCCTCTGATACTTGTCCATCAAGGAGCCTGAGGTGTTTACACCATTTGTTGTGGAACCACCACAGGACCAATGGAAAAGATCTCCATGTTCTTGTGGGTTACGTCTTTGCAGGTAGTGGGTCTTGAAGGTCGATTGATGCTTCCACATGCCCACTTAAAGTATCTGCACCACAGAGTAGTTTCTTGAACGCCAGGGAAGTAGCAACGCCAGTGATGTTACGAGCTCTGGGTCTTAGGATGGAGGAGTCTAGATCAAGAGTAACCTCAATTGCCTTCCGATCTCAGAGGGGAAGGAAAACATTGAGGTCCTCCTCTTGACCTTCCCCGTGCTGGTCAACAGTGCCGACACACGGGGGCAAGCTGGAATCGTTCTTTTAAGGTAACCCTACAGACTCCTCACTGGGTAAAACCCCAGTTGATGGGTTTCCGGTTACCGAACGAAGACTCTATATGAAATGGGCTGCACCTAGGGTACAGCACACTCGGATTTGAGTCTTGGCAATCCACTCAGGGACGCCGCTGAGGATTACTTCTCTCCGTCTCCTAGAGTAGGAGACATCAGAGGTTGGATCATACAACACACTAACTCTCTTGGTCAAAAGTCCAAGTGAGTAGAAAGGGCGTCTTCCGTGTAAGGAAGCGATCTGCTGCTGGGCCTAAGGTTCGTAGAGAGGGGTCTTCAGAGACTGAAGGACCTGAACCGCATTCCCAGGAGGAGGTTGAGATCCGACGGGGACAAGTTATCTCAAAGTAAAGGCACCGATGGGAGAGAATCCCCTTCCACGACATCAGTCACAAAGGACCGAACACTTCGCCTGGAAGACCGACGCTGAAAAGTGTCTGAGGTGCCAAGACATCTTTTCCGTAACCTGTTGCGAAAGGCCTCTCTGAGAGGGGTGGTGTAGGATTGTCCCAAGCGAGAAGTCAAAGCAAAGCTACAGCTTAGGAAAGCGTTACCATATGGCTGCTTGGAAGATCGTGCCGTGGCGGAAGATCGTGCCGCGGAGGAAGATCCCTCGGAACTCCGTCAAGAGCTGTAGAAGGTCCGGGAACCATTCTGCAGGTTGCCATAGCGAAGCTATTGGAGCTCCGTCAGGGGCTGCAGAAGGTCTGGGAACCATTCTGCGTGATGCCTTGGAGTTGTTGATAAGATCCTGCTTATCCTGACTTGGCTGAGGACTTTTTCACCAGACCGAATGGGGGGGAAAATACAAGGTACACCTCTAGGCCGCCCCATTGATCTTGGAATACATCTTGTTTGAGGGCCTGGGGAACGGTCGAGTGGGAGCCTGAAGATCAGGGCCACTGCGAACATAACCACAGTCGGGGACCCCATAAAGATAAGACTTTGTTGGATAAAAGATGATTCCAAGACACTAGGAGCCCACTATCTGGGTGGTTTTGCAAGCACATTCCTATACCAGGAATGACGCGAGCAGATGGGGGCAACTAGTTGTCCTCTGTCCATCTGAGGCTTCGTACTGCAAGATGGTTCTCTAAGAGAGGTGAATGCTGGTACCTTTCTGAATCGGGCCAACAGACGAGGATGGAATGGTATGGCATGTGGCCCCCCCACCCCCCTCTCTCTTTTGGTGTATTATAGAGAGCATCAGCTTCAGAGGGAAGACGAGAAGACAGGCCTCTTTGCAGAAGCTCTCGTCTGCCACCCATCATCTGCGGATTGTCCAGCGGTGAGGAGGGGGGGGAGTGCATAGCAATAAACACACCTCGAGATGATGCCGAGACGTGTAACTAATTGCACGTTCTTGCAACGAAGGGGAACAGTCTGTTCTCCCTCCAACTGCCACTAATCCAGTGTGGTTGGCCGAATAAGATCGATACCAAACGGTAAACCAGTTAATCAGTACAGCTTATGTTATAATAGCGAATCTCCATAGAGATCGCTTTCCGGACAAGAGACTGTACGGTAATCACCGAACGCATCCAACCAAACCCAAGAGGGGATTGAGACGTATCTTCAATCTATTGTTGGGTGGGTAAAGAGCATAAGTCTACTACGGAGTAGTAACACCGAACTGTGCGCATGACAAGCATACATGCGTAGTTCGACTTAAAAGTCGTGTCCGGAACTCAGTTGGAGAACGTTGGAAACGTTCGTAATGGAGGTTTCCCGTTCTAAGGACAAAGAAACGTTCGTACTTCTCCGTCTCCAATCGGTAAACTAGCATTTATATTAGATGTTCCCTACTAGGGACCAGATATGCTTATGAGAAGTTTCCAGCCAAAGCTATTGTAGGAGACTAAGACTTCCGATCGGGGGAAAGGAAAAAAAGCCTATAAGGAGGCAGAACGTAAATGCCGTATGTCTGGTTACAGGAAAGTAGCCAAGTAATGTACTGAATAACCTGGTTTCAGTAAGGGATATAAATATACAACTTAATAGAACGGAGTTCTAATTGGAAGATGTATATAGCCCTTATTGGCAGAAAGATCGCTTGCACGCATATATGTACTTGTGCATTTGAGCTAGCGCATGCGTATTCTCTGCCTCCAGGAAACATTTGCAACGAATCCGGTTACGGGAATAATGTACGTATATGGGACGAATCGCAACATTATTGCCGAAAGAAATTTGCTCGTAGACTAACTGTAATATTTTCTTGAATGAGAGAGAATATGTTCTCAAACAAAATACAGTGGAACCTCTACATACGAATTTAATCCGTTCCAGAACCAACTTCGGATGTAGAAATTGATCGGATGTCGAAACGAATTTTCCCATAAGAATACATTGAAATAGGATTAATCCGTGGTTGAGCCCAAAAACCTATGATAACTTCTTAATAAACTACTACACATAATTTTCCCATGAGAATAATGAACACTAAATTAGATAATAGACATGTAAATAAGAAGAATAGACATGTAAATAAGAAGAATTAGCAAAAAATGATAAATAAGAAACGGGTTTTTAGCGTCACTTTACCTTAGAAACTCCAGCGCAGGTGTTGTTCGTCTTCGCTACGCAGAGAGGAGAGAGGAGACGGACGGACGGCGAGGAGGTAGAGAGGTTAACTACGATAAACGTAACACTACCGTAACTTATTCTAACTTACACTAAGTGAACTTTAACATAACTTAGCTTATTTTTTTTTTATTTTTATATTTTATATTTTTTTTTACATTTTCTTTTTTTCTTTTTGATGATTACGTAATTTTAATCACTATCACTTACATTTAAAATTGACTGAATTTCTTTTGCTTCACTCTTTTCCGTTTTCTGTGTTTCACTTTCTTCCTCTTCACTCTTTGCCGTTTTCTTCGGTTCACTTACATCCTCTTCATCGCGAGTTCGCTTCGCAGTTTTTTTAAAGAAAGCATCGATAGATAATTGCTTCGTACGGCTTTTCAGAATGTTTCGAAAGTGCGTTAGGCAAACATCATCGAATTGAGAAACTACACGACAAACCTGCAATTTCTTTGGATGGTATTTGTCGATGAAGTCGACCACGTCTTGATATTTTCCTAACACCTCTTTTATTTGCGCTGAACCTAACACATGTTCTACCTCCTCGCTCTCTTCCTCGTCATCACTCATGTGCTCCGACATAGCATGGAGTTCCTTGAGCTCATCCGTCGTCAGTTCGTCGTGATGTTCGGCGACGAGTTCCGTAACGTCATCTGCGTCGACCTCCAGACCCATGGACTTGCCAAGGGAGACGATTTCCTCTACGGCTTCCGCTGCACCGACCACGGGATCAGGTTCGGGGTTAAAACCCTCGAAATCTCGGGGAGAAACTGCATCAGGCCACAGCTTCTTCCATGCAGAATTGAGGGTCCGTCGAGTTAATCCCACCCAAGCCTGATCAATGATCTTTAAGCAGTGCACGATATTGAAGTGGCCCCTCCAAAATTCACGCAAAGTTAAGTTGGTGCTTTGCATGACATTAAAGCACTGCTTAAATAAGTGCTTGGTGTACAGCTTCTTAAAATTAGAGATGACTTGCTGGTCCATGGGCTGGAGGATAGAGGTGGTATTTGGTGGAAGATACAGCACCTTTATGAACTTGAATTCATCGAAGATATCATCTTCAAGTCCGGGGGGGTGAGCGGGTGCATTGTCAAGGCATAGCAGGCACTTTAAAGGCAATTTCTGCTCATGAAGATACTTCTTCACAGAAGGACCGAAAACTTGGTTTACCCATTGCACAAAGAATTGCCTAGTGACCCAGGCCTTCGAGTTGGATCGCCAGAAAACATGAAGCTGATCCTTATCGACGTTGTGTGCTTTAAAGGCCCTAGGGTTCTCTGAATGGTAAACAAGCAAGGGCTTAACTTTAAAGTCCCCGCTAGCGTTGGCACATAGAGCAAGAGTCAACCGATCCTTCATTGGCTTATGCCCAGGCAATTTCTTCTCTTCAGCAGTGATGTAGGTTCGACTCGGCATCTTCTTCCAAAACAGCCCGGTTTCATCACAATTGAACACCTGCTGCTCTACGTAGCCTTCTTCCTTTACGATATTTTCGAATTTCTTAACAAAGTCAGTTGCAGCCTTTGTGTCCGCACTAGCAGCCTCTCCGTGGCGAACAACTGAATGAATCCCGGACCGTTTCTTAAATTTCTCGAACCAGCCACGAGATGCCTTGAAATCATCTAAGGAAGGCTCGGTTGAACTCTCCCCAGCATCACCCACAGAGCTCTCCTCCTTCAAGTCCGTAAAGATGGCGTGCGCCTTCTCGCAGATGACTGTTTCGGTGATGGTGTCGCCAACGATCTCTCTATCCTTAATCCACACTAGTAGAAGTCGTTCCATCTCTTCTATGATAGGGGTACGGCGTTTGGAAATTATAGTGATCCCCT
The DNA here is from genome assembly GCF_036898095.1 of Palaemon carinicauda. Lineage (NCBI taxonomy): Eukaryota > Metazoa > Arthropoda > Malacostraca > Decapoda > Palaemonidae > Palaemon > Palaemon carinicauda. Next base: position 31,382,934 of record NC_090746.1, on the reverse strand, counting down.
TAGAAGGTTTCACTGCTTTAATAGCTTCCTTCTGTTTAAGGATTGTCGAGATCGTCGACATATTACGGCCATACTGTTTAGCAAGTTCACTCACGCGGATGCCACGCTCATGTTTTTCAATAATTTCCTGCTTAATTTCTATAGAAAGCATTTCCTTCTTCCTTTTCTCACCACTACCACTACCACTGGCAAAACTAAGCCTTTTTGGACCCATGATTTACGTAAATTATCGTTAATGGATGCACGTAAAAAATCACGATTAATTCACAGTTAATATCACAACGCAAAGAGCACAACCACACGAAGCCGGCGAGAACAGAGGACTGACCCAAGCCGCGCTAATTGAGCGTCCCTCCGAGGTCGATGTGCTGCCTTCTATCGGCGGAAATAAAAAACACTTCAGGCGCTATGAGCACCGACTACGCGTACGAGTATTGTTTACTTCGGGTGTCGAAAAAAACATTCGGGTGTAGAGTCGGAACGTGTTCGAATTGTACTTCGCGTGTCGAAAAATTCGGATACAACCGGTACGACGAAAATTGCTACTTCGTGTGTCGAAATAAAATTCGGGTGTAGAGTCAAAAATTTGCTCGAATTTTACTTCAGATGTTGGAAAATTCGGATGTAGATACGATCGTGTGTAGAGGTTCCACTGTATACAGTTATAAAGACGATCATTTCCCCTTTGGTTTACCTCTCCTCTGCATGTGAGGGGCTAGCCAGGGTTTATTACACAGAAACAAATGTCTGTTTACCCGTGGGCGGGGTTTGAAACGTTCATAACGTAATGAACAGATGCCCACGCTGTTGCTATCGTTCTTTAACATTAGTTAACAATGTTCCTTCGGGACTAATTGTTGGAAACAATAACCCTATAAGGATAGAATAAAAAAGTCTCGGAAGACTATCGTGTGAAAAGGCAAGCCGTTATACCCAGGGTATAATGATAGGGGAGGCTGCCTTCATCAAACGGTAGAACCGAGTTTAAGACAATAACCTCGTGGTTTTGTCTTGGCTTGAGTGCCTGTTCCGGAAAGGCTTACGGCCTTCATGAAGTTTTAACACCCATTGAAGTTTTGTAAAAACTTCTCAGGAACGAGTCTCCCGAAAAAGGGAGAAGTCTCGTATGTGGGGGTTTGCTTCAAGAAGGCCAGACATAATTGCCATCGACTGCTTACCTAAAGGGGTTGCCATCGAACTCTTTCTCAATAGTGAGAAAACTACCGTCTAAAACAGGCAAGGCCTGCCAGGGAAAATGAACTGCAATGTAAAGAATTTTTCATTCCCCACTCATTTCCATCTGCTAACCAAACCATCGAAGTGGGGAGGTGGAGGAAAGATGACGGTGGTTCATTCGAAAACGAAAGGATTGGCGCTGTCGAAACCAGACTAGCTAATATAGAAATCACCTGGGAGTGTAGAGTGACGTATCAAGTCACACCTTTGGAAGACCCCTCCCGTAGAGAGGGGGGGGGGGGTCGACCATAGTTTTCAGAAAACTCTGAATCATGGAAACAGAGAGATTTGGATGAGAACCTAGGGGTTCAGAATCTATTTGTGAATTCCTTTCTCATGACCTTAAGGGATGTTGTGCCGAGAACCAGCAGGAACTCTGTCGCTGATTCCTGATGGAATTCCAGGAATCGTGTTACGTGACCAGGACCCAAAGGAACTGTGTCATAGTTACCTGTAGAGATTCGTACACCCTTAGGCAACAGGCATCCCTCTGTCATCAGAATAAAACTCTTGATGATGATGGGCGCGCGCGAACAATTCACGGGACGAGAGTTCGAAAACTCTGTCATGAGAGTAAACCTCTTGTGCACTCGTGAACATTTCGCGCAACGAGAGTCCGAAAACTCTGTCATATAAGTATGGCTATGGTCACGAGAACCCAAAGGTTCAGCATGAACTGCGTTGTGAGACCCCGAAGGGTCATAAGAGTTGTTCGTGCACTTCAACAGATTGCATGAGCGCCAAGTTGGTCGTGCGTGCGAGCCAATATGGTCGTGCGCGCGTGCCAAAACTGTCGTGCGCGCGTGCCAATATGGTCGTGTACTCCTATACCGGAGTGTTAGAGTGACTAAAGTTACGAGAGCCCAAGGGCTCAGCGTAACTAATGTTACGAGACCCTGAAGGGTCAGCGCAACGAGAAACCGAAGTTTCCCTGTCACAAAACACCGAAGTGTCAGAGTGACAAAAGTTACGAGAGCCCAATGGTTCTGCAAAACTAATGTTACGAGACCCCGAAGGATCAGCGCAACGAGGAATCGAGGTTCCTCTGTCACGAGACCCCGAAAGGTCGGTGTGATTGATGGCACACGTTCCCGAAGGATCAATGTTACCATTGTTACGAGAGCCTGAAGATTCAGCATAACTGAAACCCGAAGGTTTCGAGCGGAGTCCCAAAGGTTTCGAGCGGAGTCCCAAAGGTTTCGAGCGGAGTCCCGAAGGACTCCTACTGTCATGAGAACCAGCAGGATCAACATGACGAGAGCCCGAAGGCTCAAATGATCACGCCAGCCCAAAGAGTGATCGAACGAGACCCCGAAGGATCAAGGAGAACCAGCAGGTTCAAGATAATACCTCCGCATAAGAGATTTGTTCTCCCGAAGGAGAAAGTCGCTTAAGAGAATCTCGCTCCGCCCCTGAAGGAGAACCATAAGCGTAGGGATAACCTGCTTCGGAGAAAGCTCCGCCACCACCCCTGGTGGATCAGCAAGCTCCTACAAGTTATTTCTCGCGAACGAGAGGGAAAATCTCCCAAAGGAGATCGCCTAAGACAAGCTTTCTCCCAGCTCTATGGGAATAAAGCGTAGGCGTAAAATATCTCTCTCGCAAACGAGGGAGAAGTCCTCCCAAAGGAGGATATCGCCTAAGAGAAGCTTTTTCCCAGCTCTATGGGAAAAAAGCATAAGCTTAATAATTTCTCTCTCGCGAACGAGAGTGAAGTCCTCCCGAAGAAGGACATCGCCTAAAACAAGCTTTCTCCCAGCTCTATGGGAAAAAAGCGTTGGCGTAAGAAACTCTCTCCCGCGAACGAGTGAGAAGTCCTCCCGAAGGAGGACATCGCCTAAGGCAAGCTTTCTCCCAGCTCTAGTGGGAAAAAAGCGTAGGCGTAAAAAAAAATATCTCTCGCGAACGAGAGAAAAGTCCTCCCGCAAGAGGACATAGCCCAAGTAAAGCTTTATCCCAGCTCTATGGGAAAAAAGCATAGGCGTAAACAAAAATCACTCTCTCTCTCTCTCTCACGAGAGAGATAAGTTCCCCTTGAAGGAGGAACATCAAGTTGAAGGTTGACAGCGATTGCTACCTCGTAATGAGGGCAGCTCACGAGCTACCACATGTGTACTACGTCGCTGTTACCTGTGAAAAAAAAAAAAAAGTTGTTATCAATTACAATTCATGCTCCGTTGCCCAAAATCCACTATTTTTAATAAACATGACAAATTCGAAGATAATTTGTATTTTTCCTAACCATACAAACCTTAGCTATTTACAAAGGGTATTACTTTTAGCGTAGCTGAAATGGCGAGCCATTAGAATTTAACGAGGGTGTATTACCCCCGCGCTAGTTAGCGGGGGGGTAGGGGAGTGGTAGCTAGCTACCCCTCCTCCCCCTCACACACAGGTGAATACTCACTTTCACTTAGAGGTAGGACTTGTCTTGGGGGACAGGGCTGGCGGGCAAATATGTGTAAATAGCTAAGGTTTGTATGGTTAGGAAAAATACAAATTATCTTCGAATTTGTCATTTGTTCCGTAACCGAAATACAAACCACGCTATTTACAAAGGGTGACTTATCCCTTAGGAAGGGTGGAAAGTCCCCAGCCATACTGGCTTTGGCTTTACCCGGGGACTCAGAATCCGAGTGAGTCGCACTCGAGAAAAGGAGTCCCTGCACCTCACAAGTTCCTTGCACCGCAAGGAACCATGTGGCCTACGTAAGCTTGTGTGTGAAGGAAGAAGTGTGACCCGTCTTAGGCAGTTGACCTGGAGTTCCAGAAGGAACTCTGGGTTAGGACGTTCCCAATACCACCTCGTCAGGGTATGGGGGACGCGACAGTATTGACTCAATACTCGGAACACAAGGAAGCATGGTTTACCTGCAGAGGTTCGAGGTCAGCTATGCAGAGACCAGGATGCTGCTTCCCCGTAGAGGGGATGATGAAGAAAGAAGTAAGGGCCAGACATACTTCTTTCGTTCATGCAGACTAAAACCTGATAACAATGCCCTCAACCTTCTGCTACCTGTCCAAAAAGGAGCCTGAGGTTAGACCAGCTGTTGTGTAGCCACCACAGAGCGATAGAAAACGTATCGAGACTCCTGTGGGTCACGCCCTGCAGGAAGCGGGCTGCGAAGGTCATCAGACGCTTCCAGACTCCAGCTTGTAGCACCTGCGTCACAGAGTAGTATTACTCGAAGGCGAGGGACGTTGCGATGTATCCAACATCGTGCTGTAGGGAGACGTGACGGGGGAGGGTCTGAAGACAGGTCGAGATGAATGTCCTTGAGTCCGGGCTGAAGAGGTATACTGGTGACTCTCCCCCCATGTCCTCCTTGTGTTCCCAAATCGGCTGCAACTGAGGCCAAACTGCAGCTGTTCCCAGCGCTAACCTCTCGATTCCTGTACTGGCAAGAAAGAGAAGGTCTTGGGACATCAGACACAGAATGGAGACTCAAAATCTTGAATGAATCGGACCGAAGGGTCGGGACCCTCAGATTCTGAGTCTAGCCAACAACTCAGGGGCGAGCCTGAATGTTGCCTTCCCCTCTTCCTTAGAAAGGGGGGGAGTAGTAAGAGACCAAGAAGATTGCTTACACACTGGCCGTGGCCAGAGTGAGCAGAAGACCCAAGGCGGAATACAATCCGAGGCCTGTCGTAAAAGGGTCTTGAGAAGATCTCTTAAAGGACTAAAAGTCCGAGCCATGCTCCAAGTTGGAGGTCTTCCTCCGACTAGGGCAGGGACGATCGTAGCTTCGCATGAGCGAGAATAGATCCAGCGGGCAGGGAAAAGTTATTCCTTTAAGCCTGAAGGTCAGGGAAAGGCTGAGCGACAGGCTTCATTGCCAAGAGCGGAAAGGAGTTTCCTCCCGCCGAAAGGCAATAAGACCGTTATTGCTGGAGAAGAGGCCTCACGGGAAGAGGTATATCTCCCACGGCACCAACCACCTTAGACTCTTCACTTTGCCTGGGAGACCCCTGTGGATGACTATCGCAGATGACGCGACCTCCGTACCGCGACTGTAGCGGGTTGTCTCTTCTAGAGGAGGAAGCGTAGTGTCTCCAGGCATGAAGCCGAAGCGACGCCCCGGTTCGGGAGAGATGTCGCAGTGTGGTTGCTTGAGTAGCCTGCGCCGTGGGAGAAGCTCTCCCGGGAGTTCCGTCAGGGGAAGCAGAGGGTCCAGAAACCGTTCTGCGCATAGTCCCAGTGGAGCTCTCCCATTGAAAGGTTGACAGACAACCTGGTTTTGTTGAGACCCATTGTCCGCAGACAAAAAGGAGGGAAGACGCAGGCGTCGAAGTTGTCCCACCATCACCGGAATGCATCTTGCCAGAGTCTCGGGGTCTGAGACTGGGGGGAAAACTAGCGGAAGCTTGAGGTTCCAAGCTGTCGCGATCAGGTCCCCCAGATCAGCACTTGCTGGTTACCCAAGGTCAAAGACCCCTAGGTACACTCTCTCTATGAGGCTCTGCTTGGATAGTCTGAGAGAAACATTCCCCTGCCTGGAATGAGAGAGCCGATGGTGGAATTGAGAGAATCTCAATCATCCCGGTATCTCTACTGCAAGATGTGAAGGTGTGAAAATGCGTCCCCTGCTGGTTAGCATGAAGTCGACACGCAACGGGGCGACTTGGCAGGAGCGGTAGGACTGAAGAGGGGCCAGACTAAGGCCCTTAAGCCTGCCTGAATGATGGAGAGGTATCCTTCAGGTCTTGACCATAGGCCTGGACCGGAACATGCCCCCCCCCCTTTCCTTTGACGAGTCCGAGAACCGCATCAAGAATGTGGGGAAAGGACGAGAATATCCACTACCATCAAGAGGCTCCATAGGTCAACACCCATTGCAGGTTTAATAGTTCCGCTGGTCCCATAGGGCCAGGGAGTCCGGTTAAACATTGCCTGAAGCCACCGGAACTTGGATCGCCCCACATGGAACTTATCCTGAGGCGACCGTTCGGACTATAAACGGGTCAATGAGGAAAGAAGAACTAGGAAACGTTCCAAGGTAGGGCTGAAAACTCTGCTTGACTGAGAACAGGTACTGCGACTCTCCTCAGTCTTGCCACAGTCAACCGAAAGGAAGGCTCGGAGGATGTGGTAACAGAATCTGGCGTCCCCAGGTGGTCACCCATCCAAGTGCCGACGTTGCTTAACCTCGCTGGACGGACGAGAAGCGGGGTTTCCAACGTGGTAAGGCGGTTGACTCAATATCATGGCCAGATACTCCAGATGTTGAGGCAGAGGAAGAGAAGGCTCCAAGCAAAATACCATGAGCCCACACTCATGGTCAGCATTCGGAAGCTTTTCCCGGCGCTGAAGAAGGTCGAAACCCGAGCCTACCGGAGTTGACCAGCCCTCCAAACAGCAGAGGAGGCGGAAGTCTGCACCTGAGCGGCCAAGAGGAAGGCAGGGAGAGTTCTCTGGGGAAACAAACCTGCTATGCCACGGCGGGATAGCCACACTGCATCATAAGCAGGAATACTTGCAGTTTAGGCTGAATTCGACGAGCACCCTGGAAGATGGATGGAATGGAAACTGAAAGTACCCGTCCTTCCGATCCAGGGTTAAAGGAGTCCTGTCGCCTCGTTACCAGTCTGATCGATTCTGCTGGTCTACGCTGGCCGAAGTTTGTTCGACAAACTTGATCAGGGCTGAGAGGTCGACTATGGACATCCCCTCTCAGATCCTTCCTTACAAGAAAGGATCGACTGAGGGGGCCGGGGGTGAAGCCGTCGATGATCCTAAGGAAGACCTTCGCCTAAGGTATGGATCATTCTGCCCAACCGGGCAACTCTGCTGATGCTATGGCATAGAGGTTCAGAGACACTGAATTCGCTGACAGAGACGGCAGGCGCGATATCCTTGGCTACTCACAGAGATTGTGCGGGAATGGGCATCGGGAAGCTGTCATTCGGATGAGTAACCTTAAGCATCCTCCCAGCGAAAAAACCTGCAATCCTAGAGTTCGTGAACTCCTTTTAGGACTATGCCCCCCCGGGGGAGTCTCCCGTGCCATCTGTTCCTGACAGGAGGAAACTGCAATTGGACACCTTGTCCCAGTTGTCGTAGCCGATAACTTAGGCCGACGTGGTTGAAAGAAAAGGGAGCTGGAGCCCTGCAGAGTCTGGAAGAAAGCGCCTTGGAGGAGTGAAACCGGAAGTCGATTTACTCCGCACAGCAGATGTTTAAGTCTCTGTCCTTGGGCAAAGACAAAACTCTTCTCAAGGATGGAAGGGTGTCTGAGGTCGTTGACCTCCACAGATGAGACACCCGAAGGAAGCCTTCAGTCAGTGCGTCCAGATGGTAAAACATCGAGCTTGTCCGCAAGTAGATACTTAACGACGAAAGGCCAAGGTGCCTGAGCTCGAGAGGAGGAAAGTACCCTTGATCTTCCTGTAGCTTCCTTGAACCAAACCTCGGGCCGTAACCGAGGAGGGAAAGAACCTGGTAAGCTCCCAGAGGAAGAGGTAAGCAGTCACCCCTTGTCCGATGGAGAAATCTTCAACGGAAAGCCCCCCCGCCAAAAATCCTTCCAGGGCGGGAGAAGGAGAGAGTACTCGTGCAGGAGAGGGGACCCTCGAGACCGACCTCTTGGGAACCAACTTCGCCCTGGGGGAAGTCACCACGAAGTCCACTCCTCTCTTTCTCTTCAGCGTAGGAGAGACAGCCGCTGGTTTGTTACCCTGGCCGGTGAGTGCTGGTTTCATAACCCTCATTAACGCCCGTGCCAGCGGATCAAACCATGTCTGCTGCTCCAAGGACACAGAGTCCGAAATCCTCGCTAAGGTGAAAGGGATCGGGCGATCCTTTGGAGAGGACACGACGGTTCCTGCCTGAAAAGAAGGTGGGAAGAATGCTGTACTGACCTGTCTTCGTCCTGCACTACCAACCTGTGCTTGGATGGAGGTGATCCCGAGTGCCGCCTAGGAGCACGCGTCCCTGCTGCTACCACCGGCTGTGGAATTCGCCGCGAACTATGGTCGCGCGAGGGCGAACGGTCGCGCGGGCGCACAGGCGAGCGGTCGCGCGGGCGCGCAGGCGAGCGATCGCGCGGGCGCGCAGGCGAGCGATCGCGCGGGCGCGCCGGCGAGCGATCGCGCGGGCGCGCCGGCGAGCGATCGCGCGGGCGCGCCGGCGAGCGATCGCGCGGGCGCGCCGGCGAGCGATCGCGCGGGCGCGCAGGCGAGCGATCGCGCGGGCGCGCAGGCGAGCGATCGCGCGGGCGCGCAGGGGAATGGGCGTGACGGCGAGGGATCGTGCTGCCGCGTAGGTGAAGAAGATCGCTGGCGGTAAGCGATGGCGAGCAGCATGTGTAGGTGAATGATCGCGTGATAGGGTGCGATGGTGATCAGCATCCGCAAGAGGGCGAGCGTTCAGGGTTGTGCGATGAGGAGCAGCATGCGTAAGCGGGCTATCGTGCAGGGTTGTGCGATGGCGAGCAGCATGCGCAGGTGAATGATCGCGTGAAAGGGTGCGATGGTGATCAGCATCTGCAGGAGGGCGATCGTTCAGGGTGGTGCGATGAGGAGCAGCATGCGTAAGCGGCCAATCGTTCAGGGTTGTGCGATGGCGAGCAGCATGCGCAGGTGAATGATCGCGTGAAAGGGTGCGATGGTGATCAGCATCTGCAGGAGGGCGATCGTTCAGGGTTGTGCGATGAGGAGCAGCATGCGTAAGCGGGCAATCGTTCAGGGTTGTGCGATGGCGAGCAGCATGCGCAGGTGAATGATCGCGTGAAAGGGTGCGATGGTGATCAGCATCTGCAGGAGGGCGATCGTTCAGGGTGGTGCGATGAGGAGCAGCATGCGTAAGCGGGCAATCGTTCAGGGTTGTGCGATGGCGAGCAGCATCTGCAGTTGAGGGTCGCGCGATGGCGGTCAGCATCTGCAGTTGAGGGTCGCGCGATGGCGGTCAGCATCTGCAGTTGAGGGTCGCGCGATGGCGGTCAGCAGCTGCAGTTGAGGGTCGCGCGATGGCGGTCAGCATCTGCAGTTGAGGGTCGCGCGATGGCGGTCAGCATCTGCAGTTGAGGGTCGCGCGATGGCGATCAGCATCCGCAGTTGAGCTAGTAGCTGGCGAACCATGTTCCTTCAGAAGTGTTGGAGAACGTTGGCGTGCCAGCTGTAACACACGTGGGCGATCTGGAGATCGCTGGCGAGCTGATGATCGCTGACGAGCTGACGATCGCTGGCGAGCTGATGATCGCTGACGAGCTGATGATCGCTGACGAGCTGATGATCGCTGACGAGCAGAAGGCTACGCGTGGAAGCCTGCGCAAAGAAGAAGAGTCCTTGACCCCGACCTGAACCGAAGTTCTAGATCGCGAGGGCGAACGTGGGCGCACAGGGCACGTAACAGGAACCACAGGGAAGATCATCTTGAAAGCGCTGACGAACAGGAGAGCGCTGACGAACAGAAGGGCGCGCAGGGAAACCCTGACACGCAAGGGAAGAACCCCCGTGGGGGCAACCCTTTGCCCCGAAGGGATCGTTGTCCGCCGGGAGACTGATGTCCGTCGGAAGACCGCTGTCCGTCGGGAAGACCGTTGTCCGTCGGGAAGACCGTTGCCCGTCGGAAGACGAGATTAGACTGCTGTCCATCTGCACCAAGACGGAAGATCGAGAAAAAGAAGTTGTAGGCTGCAAACGGAGATTCAAAAAGGCGCCTCAAGCACCCTTATAGGGAGATGAGAGGCCCTTACGACGAGGCGGACGGAGGGCCTTACGGCGAGGGAGGCCAACAGCAACAGCAACAGAAGAAACCTCCGAAGAGGAGTCTCTATGAGTGTACTCTCTCGCGAACGAAAGAGAAACACTTCGTGGAAGAGACTGGTCAGCCAGTGACCTAAGAGGGGCAATCCTCCGAAGAGGAGCTCCTGCAGTTGCCCAGCCCCTTGAGCGAAACTGCAGGTGCGACCGCTCAGCACCAAGAGCATAGTCGCACGAAAAAAAGGCAAGAGAAGAACCCCCCAAAAGAGGAAAAGCTCAAGCCTGGACAGGAAAAAACTTCCCTCGGAAGGAAAGTTATCCGCCCAAGGAGGCAAGCCTCCTGACTGTTCTAAAATGAACTGGAGAGCTGTCCGTCGACACGGGAGTACTACCAGTAGAAGGAGACACGCCCCTGACGACAATACAAGGGGGGAGGCAGCAACAGCCGAATCCCCAGGACTCAACCAGACAGCTCACACCGTTGCTATATTACAGAAACGAACTAGATCGGTAACTGTAAAAAAATAAAACAAATAATATTAGTACACATTCATTCCCCCGGGAAGGCTCCGAAGAGGAATCCCGAGGAAAAGGAACAAGAATTACACAACAGGCACGTGCCCTCACAACCACTTACACTCGCGGAAGGAGAGCTGTAACCAAAACAGAATTATAACAATTATAATTATGTAACTATGTAATTATGTAATTTAAAAATGAATGAACACTAAAGAAAAAACGAAAACCCCGAAAGGAATCGTTCTACAAGCTGAAAAATTAACAACTACAATTAGATTCATAAACTAATTGAGACAAAATGTACGGCGTAGCAACCCCACCCACACGGGAAGGAAGCTACAAGGGCGTAGTAAAACATAGTAAAAGGGTGAACGACCTCAAGAGAGAGAGAGAGAGAAAGACCGAAGTCAAACTCGATCGCAACCCATAAAATTAGGCCGTGGTGGCCTAACTGCCGAGGCCTCCACGTAGATATCGTACACTACACACACACATCTGAAAAGGAAACTTACTTATTTCTATACTCAAATATATATACAAACATGAAAACATGTTTACATATATATTGAGTAAAAGAAAAGTAAGCGATTAAGTAAAGACAAAACAGACAATGGCTGCCAAGCGAGGACCAAGACAGAGACGTCTGTCACAGTCCGAGCCAAAAGTGAAAGTGAGTATTCACCTGTGTGTGAGGGGGAGGAGGGGTAGCTAGCTACCACTCCCCTACCCCCCCGCTAACTAGCGCGGGGGTAATACACCCTCGTTAAATTCTAATGGCTCGCCATTTCAGCTACGCTAAAAGTAATACCCTTTGTAAATAGCGTGGTTTGTATTTCGGTTACGGAACAATTTAATTTTTTAATGAAACAAACACATGGCAGTGTTGAGAACCTGCCGAAGGACAACAACCTTAGGTGGAGGCAGTTGGATACGATGTCAACAGCATTAAAGTTACACGTATCCAACAACGTATATTTCCATTTATACATATATACACTCAAATATATGTAAGATAAATGAAAACACACAAGAAAACCAAAAATAAAATAAACAAAAAACATCAAGGCCAGTCTTTGCGGGAGAGAAGGACAGCATGTCCGTCCTCTACCGAGCCAAAAAGTAAAGTAGTTACTCAGCCGAGAGGTGTGAGTGAGCGGGGTGGCCAGTCTACCCCACCCCCCACCCGCTAACTAGCGGATGGGGTAGTTATCCCTCACTAAAATTATCATGGCTCATCTTTCAGCTGCGCCAAAAGTAATACCCTATTATAAATAGCGAAGGTTTGTATCTGTGTCGGAACAAATCACAGATTTTAAAAAGTAATATGACAAATTCGGAGATAATTTGTATTTTTCCTAACCATACAAACCTTAGCTATTTACATTGGGTTTACTTTCGGCGTAGCTGAAATTGACAGCCAATAGATTTTAACAAGGGTTAACTACCCCCGCGCTAGTTAGCGGGGGTAGGGGAAGGGGTAGCTTGCTACCCCTCCCCCCCCACACACCGGTAATTTGCTTCACTTCACTTAGAGGTAGGACTTGACTTGGGGGACAGGGCTGGTGGGCAAATATGTGTAAATAGCTAAGGTTTGTATGGTTAGGAAAAATACAAATTATCTCCGAATTTGTCATTTGTTCCGTAACCGAAATACAAACCACGCTATTCACATTGGGTGACTTACCCCTTAGGAAGGGTGGAAAGTCCCCAGCCTTACTGGCTTTGGCTTTACCCAGGGACTCCGACTCCAAGTGAGTAGCACTTGAGAAAAGGAGTCCCTGCACCTCACAAGTTCCTTGCTCCGCAAGGAACGTGTGGCCTACATAAGTTGTGTGTGGAGGAAAGAGCGTGACTCGTCCTATGAAGTTGACCTTGAGTCCTTTAGATAGGAATCCAGAATAGGACGTTCCCAATACCACCTCGTCAGGGTATGGGGGACGCGACAGTATTAAGCTTACAGTAATACTAGGAGCACAAGGAAGCATGGTTTACCTGCAGAGGTTGAGGTCAGCTATGCGGAGACCAGGATGCTGCTTCCCCAAGAGAGGGGAGGATGAAGAAAGAAGTAAGGGTCAGACATACTCTTTCATTCACGCAGACTAAAACCGGGTAACAACGCCCTCAACCTACTGCTACCTGTCCAATAAGGCGCCTGAGGTTAGACCAGCTGTTGTGCAGCCACCACAGGGCCGATAGAAAAAGTATCGAGGCTCCTGTGGGTCACGTCCTGCAGGTAGTGGGCTGTGAAGGTCGTCTGACGCTTCCAGACCCCAGCTTGTAGCACCTGCGTCACAGAGAAGTTTCTCTTGAAGGCCAGGGACGTAGCGATGCCCATGACATCGTGTGCCCTAGGGCGACGTGACGGAGGAGGGTCCGGATTCAAGGCGTGATGGATAACCCTTCGAATCCAAGCCGAGATGGTGTTCTTGGTGACCCTCCTCTTCGTCCTGCCTGTGCTAACAAACAATGCTTGCACCTGAGGACAAACTGCAGCTGTTCTCTTCAAGTAACGCCTCAGACTCCTCACTGGGCATAATAGCAGCTGGTCTGGGTCGCTTGTTACAGAACGGAGACTCGTGACCCTGAAAGAGTCGAACCGTGGGTCCGGCACTCCAGGGTTCTGAGTCTTGGCAACAAACTCAGGGACGAACCTGAACGTTACCTCCCCCCATCCCCTTGAATGGGCGACGTCGTACGAGAGACCATGAAGTTCACTAACTCGTTTGGCAGAGGACAACGCGAACAGGAAAGCCGTCTTCCAAGACAGGTGGCGATCAGAGGCCTGGCGTAATGGTTCGAAGGGAGGTCTCTTAAGAGCCCTGAGAACCCGAACCACGTTCCAAGGAGGAGGTCTCACTTCCAACTGAGGGCAGGTAAGCTCATAGCTACGTATGAGTAAAGAGAGTTCCAGCGAGGAAGAAATGTCCACTCCTTTCAGCCTAAAAGCCAAGCTCAAGGCTGAGCGATAGTCTTTCACTGCTGAGACCGAAAGGCGCATTTCCTCCCGCAAATAAACGAGAAACTCCGCTATTGCTGGAATAGTGGCATCGAGTGGAGAGATACCCCTCCCACGACACCAACCACAGAAGACTCTCAACTTCGCCTGGTAGACTCCCACAGAGGACTTTTGCAGGTGCCGAGACATTCTCTCCGCAACCTGTTGCGAAAAGCCTCTCTCCGTGAGGAGACGCTGGATAGTCTCCAGGCGTGACGCCGAAGCGAGGCTACGGCTTTGTGGAAGATGTTGCAATGTGGCTGTCTGAGTAGCTCGTGTCGTGGGGGAAGCTCTCTCGGGAGCTCCGTCAGAAGCTGCAGAAGGTCCGGGAACCATTCCGTGTGATGCCATAGCGGAGCTATCAGAGTCATCGACAGGTTGACCGATAGTCTGGTCCTGTTGAGCACTCTTCTCATCAGACAGAACGGTGGAAAGGCGTACACGTCGATGTTGTCCCACCGTTGTTGGAAAGCATCTTGCCAGAGAGCCTTGGGGTCCGGGACTGGGGAGCAGTACAGGGGCAATTTGAAATTCAAAGTTGTCGCGAACAGATCCACCGTCGGGGAACCCCACAAAGTCAGGACTTTGTTGGCTATCTGAGGATCCAAAGACCACTCGGTACTCACTATCTGCGAAGCCCTGCTCAGACTGTCGGTGAGCACATTCCTCTTGCCAGGAATGAAGCGAGCTGATAGTGTTATCGAGTGGACTTCGGTCCACCTCAGAATCTCTACTGCAAGATGGGATAGCTGATGCGAAAAAGTACCTCCCTGCTTGTTGATATAAGCCACTACCGTGATGTTGTCGCTCATCACCACCACGGAGTGACCCGCCAGGGTCCGTTGGAACTGTTGAAGAGCCAGGAATACGGCCTTCATTTCTAGCAGGTTGATGTGGAGGTACTTTTCTGAATCTGACCAAAGGCCTGAGGTCCTCTGGTTCAGAATGTGAGCCCACCACCCTTCTTTTGATGCGTCCGAAAACAGTGTCAATTCCGGGGGGAGGACGAGAAGATCCACTCCCTTTCGTAGGTTCTCGTCGACCAGCCACCACCGTAGGTCCGCCTGTCCCGTAGATAATTTGTATTTTTCCTACCATACAAGCCTTAGCTATTTACATGGGGTATTATTTTGGCGGAGCTGAAATGACGAGCCATTAAATTTTAACGAGGGTTAACTACCCCCTCGCTAGTTAGCGGGGGGTAGGGAAGGGGTAGCTAGCTACCCCTCCCCCCCCTCACACACTGTGAATAGCTCAATTCACTTAAAGGTAGGACTTGACTTGGGGGTCAGGGCTGGCGGGTAACATTTGCGTAAATAGCTAACGTTTGTATGGTAGGAAAAAATACAAATTATCTACGAAATTTGTCATTTGTTCCGTAACCTAATACAAACCACGCTATTTACATAGGGTGACTTACCCTTAGGAAGGGCGGAAAGTCCCCAGCCTTCTGGCTTCGGCTTTACCCGGGGACTCCAATTCCGAGTTGTAGAACTCAAGGAACGGGAGTCCCTAACCCTCGCACGTTGTCATGTTTGACCATCGTGCGGCCTACTAGGATGTGTGTGAAGGAGAAAAACGTGACTCGTCCTAGGAAGTTGACCTGGAGTTCTTTATGTGGAACTCTAGGCTAGGACGTTCCCAATACCACCTCGTCAGGGTATGGGGGACGCGGCAGTATTAAGGCTAATACTAGGAGCACAAGAGAGGGGAGAATGAAGAAAGAAGTAAGGGCCAGACATACTCTTTCATTCACGCAGACTAAAACCTTCTGCTTCTTGTCCAATAAGGAGCCTGAGGTTAGACCAGCTGTTGTGCAGCCACCACAGGACCGATAGAAAATGTATCGAGGTTCCTGTGGGTCACGTCCTGCAGGTAGTGGGCTGTGAACGTCGTCTGACGTTTCCAGACCCCAGCTTGTAGAACCTGCGTCACAGAGAAGTTTCTCTCAAAAGCCAGGGAAGTAGCAACACCCCTGACGTCGTGAGCTCTGGGACGATGTGACGGAGGAGAGTCGGGATTCAAGGTGCTGCTTATCACCTTGCGAATCCATGAAGAGATGGAGTTCTTGGTGACCCTCCTCTTTGTCCTCCCTGTGCTCACAAACAAAGCTTGCACATGAGGACGGGCTGCAGCTGTTCATTTGAGGTAGTGCCTCAGACTCCTGACTGGGCACAGTAACAGATGGTCTGGGTCACTTGTTACAGAACGTAGACTCGTTACCTTGAAGGAATCGAATCTTGGATCCGACACCCCAGGGTTTTGAGTCTTAGCAATGAACTCAGGGACGAACTTGAACGTTACCTTCCCCCATCCCCTTGAATGGGCAACGTCGTAGGAGAGACCATGAAGTTCACTTACTCGTTTGGCCGAGGCCAACGCGAGTAGGAACACCGTCTTCCATGTTAGGTGGCAATCAGACGCCTGGCGTAATGGTTCAAAGGGAGCTCTTTTCTGAGCCCTGAGCACTTGAACCACGTTCCAAGGAGGGGGTCTGACTTCCGACTGGGGGCAAGTAAGCTCGTAGTTGCGTATGGGTAGAAAAAGTTCCAACGAAGAGGAAATATCCACTCCTTTCAGCCTGAAGGCTTAAGCTTAAGGCTGACCGATAGCCTTTCACTGCCGAGATCGAAAGGCGCATTTCCTGCCGAAGATATACAAGGAACTCCGCTGTTGTTGGAATAGTGGCATCGAGCGGAGAGATACCCCTTCCACGACACCAACCACAAAAGACTTTCCACTTCGCCTGGTAGACGCTGGCAGAGGATTCTCGCAGGTGTCGAGACATCCTGTCCGCAACCTGTTGAGAAAATCCTCTCTCCGTGAGGAGTCGCTGGATAGTCTCCAGGCGTGACGCCGAAGCGAAGCTACGGCCTTGTGGAAGATGTTGCAATGTGGTTGTCTGAGTAGCTCGTGACGTGGAGGGAGTTCTCTTGGGGGTTCCGTTAGGAGTTGCAGAAGGTCCGGGAACCATTCCGCATGATGCCATAGCGGAGCTATGAGAGTCATGGAGAGGTTGACCGATAGGTTGGCCTTGTTGAGCACCCTTCTCATCAGAAAAAAAGGTGGGAAGGCGTAAACGTCCATGTTGTCCCACCTGTGTTGAAACGCATCCTGCCAGAGAGCCTTGGGGTCCGGGACTGGAGAGCAGTAAAGGGGCAGCCTGAAATTCAAGGCTGTCGCAAACAGGTCTACAGTCGGGGAACCCCACAAAGTCAGGACTTTGTTGGCTATCTGAGGATCCAAAGACCACTCGGTACTCACTATCTGCGTCGCCCTGCTGAGGCTGTCGGCGAGGACATTCCTCTTGCCAGGAATGAAGCGAGTTGACAGTGAGATCGAGCGGGTTTCGGACCATCTCAGAATCTCTACTGCAAGATGGGATAGCTGTTGCGAGAAGGTACCTCCCTGCTTGTTGATATAAGCCACTACTGTGGTGTTGTCGCTCATCACCACAACGGAGTGGCCCGCCAGGGTTTGTTGGAACTGTTGAAGAGCCAGTAAAACGGCCTTCAATTCTAGCAGGTTGATGTGGAGGCACCTTTCCGATTCTGACCAAAGGCCTGAGGCTCTTTGGTTCAGAATGTGGGCCCCCCACCCTTGATTTGACGCGTCCGTAAACAGAGTCAAATCTGGGGGAGGACGAGAAGATCTGCTCCCTTCCGTAGGTTCTCGTCGTCCAGCCACCATCGAAGATCCGCCCGTTCCGAAGGTCCTATGGGAACTAGGAAGTCCGGGGAATCGTTTCCCTGATTCCATCGTGACTTCAGCCGCCACTGAAGGGATCTCATCCTGAGGCGGCCGTTTGGAACAAGACGAACCAAAGATGATAGATGGCCTAAGAGACGTAACCACAGTGAGCCCACGACGAGATCAGAGTGAACACCTTGGTGAACACCTGGGGTGCCGTGGAGAGACCGAAACACAGCACCTTTAACTGGTAGGTCTTGCCGTCTAGGCTGAATCTTAAGTACTTCCTAGAAGACGGATGGATGGGGATCTGGAAGTATGCGTCCTTCAGATCGAGAGTGCACATAAAGTCTTGTGGTCTCACTGCAAGTCTGACCGTGTCCGCTGTCTCCATACTGAAACGAGTTTGTACGACAAACTTGTTTAGTGCTGAGAGGTCGATGACCGGTCTCCAGCCTCCAGACGCCTTCTTTACAAGAAAGAATCGACTGAAGAAGCCTGGGGAGCCGTCGTCGACCTCCTGGAGAGCATCCTTCTTGAGCATGGTCTCGACTTCTGCCCGGAGGGCTAACCCCTTTGCCGATCCCAAGGCATAGGAGTTCAACAACACTGGATTCGCTGTCAGGGGAGGTAGAGATGTTGTGAACGGGATGCGATACCCTTGACCGATCACAGAGACCATCCAAGGGTCGGCCCCGAGTTGCTGCCACCTCTGCACGCAACTTTTTAGGCATCCCCCACAGGTGGACACGCGGGGGGACTGCCACTCTTAGTGTTTGCGACCTTTGCCGCTTCCTCTAGGAGTTCTACCTCCCTTAGAGGACTTGCCGCGTTTCTTGTCTTTCAGCTGAAAGGACTGCGGCTTAGACACGCTTGTCTTAGCTGCCGGAGCCTGCTTAGGTGTCTTGCGAGGCTGCTGTTGACGTTGTTGTTGAGGGGCTGGAGGTTTATAGGGCCGAGATGTCAGGGCCCTTTGGAGGAGAGAGTCCTGGTTCGATCTCCTCCACCTCTCAGCCGTCTGCTCAATGTCACGAGGCTCCAGTAACTCCCCTCCAAAAATAGAGGAGTGCCTGAGCCTGCTGACGTCTGCAGTGGGGATCTTCGGATGGAACCTCTCGGTCACTGAATCGCGTCTTTTGAGGATCATGTTGGCCCACAGGTTAGTGACCTGGTGGGCTAGAAACTCAATAGAGCGAGTGCCCGAGAGGAGGAAGGTCTTCAAAGCTTTCTTATTGCTCTCCTTGGACAGATCCTCGTATCGCAATAGGATGCCCAGAGACCCAAGCCAGAGATCAAGCCACTAAGTTGCCTGCATGGCACTCTTCGCGACTTTTTCCAGGTTTTGGGTCTCTGACGCTGCAAACGTCACCTGCCAGGTAGAGAGCTTCTCGAAAGAAGTTCCCTTTGCTAGTTCTTCCTCGGAATGATGGAGTGGAAGAGACATGCAAGACTCCCCGTCGATCTCGAAATACCTCCTCTGTTGGACTAGAGGAGGTGGGAGGAGTTTGAACCCAGCAGAAGAACGTCCTGAGGAGGCCAGACCGGAGAGTTGAGCTTTGACCTTGTCTCTGGCGCCTTTCACCCCTTTAGACCAGGGCAAAGCTGCACTAGTCTTGGGGGGCTTCTGGACACCAAAGACCTCGTCAAGCATGGTGTCTTTCCCCTCGCGAGGGGCTGTCTCCGGGTCCTTGATTTTGTTGAGCTCCCTCATCAATCCAAGGACCTGCCAGAACGCATGTTCTGACTCGCTGTGGTCTCCTCTTGGTGGACTGGCAGCTAAGTCTCCCATCCCCAAGAGGTCTTCTTGGGGAGAAACGTGGACGTCCTCCCCAGGGATAGCTGGCTCTTGACGAATCCTCGATGAAGATTTAGGAACAGTCTTGGTGTCCTTCGATTCCCTCCTGGGAGGGAAGTAGGACTCCAATAAAGACGCCCGAGGAGGACCCTCCTCACGTGCAACCCCTCCTCTATACGGAGAAAATTCTCCCCTTGGTTCCAAGGGAGAATTCTACGAGTTAAGAGGAATCCCCCGAGGACGAGATAAACTCATCTACAGGAGGGGGTGGAGCTGCAGAGGTTGGAGAAGGAGAAGGGGTCCGCCTGATGGGGTTCCTGGAGACCAGCTTTTCCCGGGGAGGAGTCACCACGAAGCCCACTCCTTTCCTTTTCTTCAACGGTGGAGAACCCGTCACAGGGTCCCGTCCCTGATCAGTGCTGGAAGGCTTAATAGCCTGGACCACAGCATTGATCATGTGGCGGAACCATGGTAGACGGGTAACTGACGCTGTGTCAGCAATCCCCGCTGGAGAAAAGGGGATCTCGCGACCCTCAGGAGTGGACACCACGGGGCCTTCCTGAAAAGAAAAAGATGATTGCCTAGACCTATCTGCCGATCTTTCTTGTTCTGCCGTTGTCCTCCTCTTGGGCGGAGGTGAATTCTGGGAACGCCTCCCAGGAGGAGCGTCCTGCTGATGATCCTTGCAACCCGTATGACCCACACGGGCGGGTACGATGCCGCGCCCGGGAGAGCTCGTGAAAGAAGTTTCGCGCGCGGGCGTGGGCGCGTGAGGGCGCGAGGGCGCACGTGAGCGTGGCGATAGGGCGCGCTGGAGAGCAGGTGAGGTAGCGCGATGGCGCGTAGGCGAGCGTCATGTGAGTGAGCGTTCGCGCGTAGGAGAATGGCGACCATAGGACAGCGCGTGGTGGCGCGCAGGTGATTGGTGCGCAAGTGAACGCGCGTGGGGGCGCGCAGGTGAATGACGTGCAGGAGGGTATGCACGAGGTCGAGTAGGAGAGCGTGCATATGAACGCGTAGGAGAACGTTCCAGAGAACGAGCTGGCGAGTGGGCGCGCGACCTCTTAGGAGAGCGCTGGTGATGGTGGGAGGGAGAGAGATGTCTCCTAGAAGACTTGGTCTCCCTCAACTGGTGGCGCGCAGATCTGTCAGTGATTGGGGCGCATGAAGGAGAGGCCCCTTCTTTAGAGCCTGCAGGCCTCACAGCGTGTTGGCGTGAAGGGCGAGCTGTAGGAGATCGTGGGCATGGGTGCGCCAAACTTAAGAGGCGCTCAGTAATCGAAGGGCGCGCAGGAGCAACTGGGAGTGCAGGAATCGACGAGTGAGGCAAAGGTCAACCCTTACGAGCGTCTGAATCAGAAGATCTTGAGGGCGCTGGCGAGCGTGGGTGCGCAGGGCGTGCAACAGGCACAGGCACTAGTGCGTGCTTGCGCGCGCGCGCAGGAGAGTGATGGCGCGCAGTGCGGCCATCAGGAAGTTGTTGCTTCTCAGGCTGGGGCCGCCCTAAGGAGCGCTGGCGAGTAGGAGATTGCTGGCGCGTTGGAAGGCGTTGTACCTTCTCTGGATGTCCAGGAGAGCGCTGGAGCGTAGGAGATCGCTGGCGCGTTGGGGAGCGTTGGTCCTTCACAGGCTGAAGAGCGCGCCCAGAAAGAAGCTGGCGAGCAGGAGATCGCTGGCGCGTTGGGGAGCGTTGATCATCCTCAAGATGAAGAGCGCACCCAGGGGCGCGCTGGCGAGCAGGAGAGCGCTGGCGCACAGGAGATCGCTGGCGAACAGGAGATCATTGACGAGTAGGTGACGAAGATGACCTACGCTCAGCTGCACGCAAGCGCGCAGGTGCACGCGCAGGGGCCAGGGACTTAACCCCAGAGTCCTTTTCCCCCGAAGGGGACGGTGCCTGTAGGATTACAGGTGACGGCAGCACTGAAGATCTGGCAGGAGTAGGGGATCGTGAACGATCCGCAGAGAGGTCAAGGGATGTTGCAGGTATGACCTTCTCCTGACGAGGTAGTTCCTCCGCAGGGGGAGGAGAAGCAGACCCAAAGAGGCGCCTCTTCACCCCTTTATAGGGAGAAGGGAGCCCCCTCTCTCGAAGAGGCCTACGGGCCTTACGTCGAATGCGACCCCTGGGTAAGGAGTCAGGGTCATCGGTCCTTTGAAGAGGTGTCTCTGAAAGCACGGTCACCCGGGGGGGGAGACGAGCTCGCAGGAGAGACCGGAGGACCCACCTTCCCCTTCGAAGGCTGCGCGGAAGGGAGAGGTGAGTCTTCAGCAACATCCGAGGCAGCAGGATCAGGGGTTTGACTTGTCACGTCAGAAGGGACAGTCAAAACAGCGTCGACAATGTCCGAGGGATAAACCTCCGGAATTACCGGCGACTGTTTGACTGCAGCCCCCAGCTGCAACAAGTCAAACAGGCCTTCCTTGGAGGGAGTGCCCTTAAGCCCCAAGGAAGCCCAAAGCTGAAATAAACCATGGTTAGATACCGTACAGTCAAATTCATCAAAATATAAAATATCCTCCCCCGGGGGAGGAGAAGAGGGAACAACCTCGCTAAGGGAGGCCACGCCCTCTCCACCACCCCGAGGTTGGCAAAAACCACTAGGGCCTGCAATCTCACTCGGCGGTTTCACAGGTGAAGCCGGACGAGGGAGACCTTCGGAGGAGGTTCGGGCGGCGCAAGAGGAGTCCTTAGAGACCTCCTTCTTCAAAGTCACCTTCGAAGGAGATCGGTCTCTCTTGGACTTCTTCCTGCGCCTACGGCCGAACTTCTCCCACTGGGAGGCAGACTACTCCCTGCACTCACTGCACACATTTTCCTTGTCACACCGTTGACCTCGGCAAAGGGGGCAAAGGGCGTGAGGATCCGTATCCATAGAGGACATAAAAGTCCAGCACGGGCGATTAGGAAGTCCAGGGCAAGTACGCATTGTTATAGAGTCGAGGCCAACTTCACACACAAACTATTTAAAGAGAAAGCAGAAAAAGATTAAAGGCTGTCAAGCGAGGGTGAGAGCAGAAACGTCTGATCATCACCCGAGATAAAAAAGAGAATTGAGCTATTCACAGTATGTGAGGGGGGGAGGGGTAGCTAGCTACCCCTTCCCTACCCCCCGCTAACTAGCGAGGGGGTAGTTAACCCTCGTTAAAATTTAATGGCTCGTCATTTCAGCTCCGCCAAAATAATACCCTATGTAAATAGCGTGGTTTGTATTAGGTTACGGAACAACTCTCGTTTACAATATATCCCCACCCAAAACATCCCAATTTCCCACTGGTGTCACCCATAATTGTCTTTATATAAGGGAGTCCAAAAACCCATGAACGGGTGGTTAGCCCCAATAATTTTGGTCAGAAATCCATAAAATACAAGATAGCGAATAGGAAAAATATATGGTTCATGTATTTGGCTATTAATTCAAGTATCATATATTTACTAAAATCCTATTAAAAAAAGTAAGATCGGGTTAATATACGATACTTTAACTACTAGCAAAACTGAAATTCGCTATAAGAAATGAACGAGTGCTGGCTAGTTTGGTATTTTTCTCTATTTGTTGAATAGGGGCTGGGGCATAATAACTTACGTATCGGTCGATTAAAATGTGAAGTCTATCTTTCACTCAAGTCCATTGTTTACATCTTGGAGACTGATGTCGAGTTACTGTGATAACCGCGCATACTTAATTGCATTCGCTTTGGCCCGTTTTCCTGTTTTTAGTATGACGTAATCATTACCTGGCTTTTTTAAGCAATTAGGAGCTTCCAAATATTTATGCACAAATTCCCAAATGTTGTTCTGCAACAGCCATTTTTTTTCACCCTTCCCTTCAGTGTTGGTTAAACCACCATCCATAAAGATGCCTCCAAGAGGAAACATTAGGGGAGTACAATCTTTTTCGGAATTTAGAGTAATTTCATCTATATCGGCAATTAATTACAATTGAAACGCTCTCCGTTCAGTGTACAGCTAGTTACTCATGTGAAAGTAAAATATATCCCTGGAATAATGAGCCACGGGAATTGTGAGCACAGCTCAACATTACTGCTTGCCAGTACATACGGAGTTTGAGGTTTTTCTTTTTCCGCGAGCTAAGCGAGCGCACAGCGGAGAAAAAACCATTAGAGGGATGTGAAGTGAATCATAGATAATTATGATAATCTAATTTTCCGTCACTTACATGAACCATATATTTTTCCAACTGGTTATTTTGTGTTTATTCTACATTTCTAACCATTATTGCTGCTGCAAATAACTCGTTTTTTGGCATTTCCCACTCAAATAACACCAGTTCCCCACAGGGATCCCCCATAATTGTCTATACGTAAGGGGGTCCAAAAACTCATGAGCGTGTGGTTTACCCCAATAATCAAGGTCAGAAATACATATAACTCAAGACAGTGAGTAGGAAAAATATATGATTCATGTATTTGGGCTATAAATTAAAGTATCATACATTTAACCGGGATTGAATACTGTACCCAAATAAAGCTAACTGAAGCAGTAAATATTCACCTACTTAAGTAGCCTATGCCAACAAATTATTATTATTATTATTACTTGCTTGCTAAGGTACAACCCTAGTTGGAAAAGCAATATGCTATAAGCCCAGGGGCCCCAACAGGGAAAATAGCCCAGTGAGGAAAGGAAACACGGAAATATAATATATTTTAAGAACAATGACATATAAATAAATATTTCCTATATAAACTATGAAAACTTTAACAAAACTAGAGGAAGAGAAACGAGATAGAATAGTGTGCCCATGTACCCTCAAGCAAGAGAACTCTAACCTAAGGCAGTGGAAGACCATGATACAGAGGCTATGGCACTACCCAAAACTAGAGAACAATGGTTTGATTTTGGAGAGTCCTTCTCCTAGATGAGCTGCTTACCATAGCTACAGAGTCTCTTCTACCCTTACCAAGACGAAAGTAGCCACTGGACAATTACAGTGCAGTAGTTAACACCTTGAGAGAAGAATAATTGTTTGTTAATCTCAGTGTTGTCAAGTGAATAAGGACAGAGGAGAATCTGTAAAGAATAGACCAGACTATTAAGTGTATGTGTAGGCAAAGAGAAAGTGTACCGTAGCTAGAGAAAAGGATCCAATGCAGTACTCTCTGGCCAGTCAAAGGTCCACATAACTCTTTAGCGGTAGTATCTCAACGAGTGGCTGGTGCCCTGGCCAACCTAGCTTAATTGAGATCCAGCTAAGCTAGCTACCCAATCCTTTTGGCCACTGGCCTAGGCTATGCTATTTCAGTAAATCTTCAACCCAATTCTTTTGGCCACTGGCCTAGGCTGTGCTATTTCAGTAAATCTTCAACCCAATTCTTTTGGCCACTGGCCTAGGCTGTGCTATTTCAGTAAATCTTTAACCCAATTCTTTTGGCCACTGGCCTAGGCTGTGCTATTTCAGTAAATCTTTAACCCAATTCTTTTGGCCACTGGCCTAGGCTGTGCTATTTCAGTAAATCTTTAACAAAATCCTTTTAGCGACTGGCCTAAGCTGTGCTATTTCAGTAAATCTTTAA
Source organism: Palaemon carinicauda (assembly GCF_036898095.1). Lineage (NCBI taxonomy): Eukaryota > Metazoa > Arthropoda > Malacostraca > Decapoda > Palaemonidae > Palaemon > Palaemon carinicauda. The sequence goes on along the minus strand of NC_090746.1, from coordinate 31,358,461 downwards.
CCGAATCTTTTTTTATAGAAAACACATAACAATATGTAGTGGTTATCTCTATGCCGGGACACAGAAGACCTTTTGTAAAAGAGACCTCCATGGCCAGCATACATAAAGAAGCCTCAAAAGTAGAAGAAATAAGGCCTTTATGTTAATCTGTAGCTGTACTCATCTACAGATAGTAGAGAACCCACCTTATAGTAGATAAAGCGGTCTCAAAAGGAAAGAAGGACATGTGCCTTAAAAATACAAATATTGCTGGGAGTGCCAGCGCACACTAGTAACAGCATTGTCGTCAACATATAAACCGCCCTAAGGCGCAGGCACAGTGATCATTCCCATATACTAATGCTAGTCCCGCTGCCAGGAACAACAATGCCGGTAAACATACGGCAGCGAAGACAAGCGATAATAGTTTCCACACACACATAATGCCGTACTTTTATACCTGTAATAGTGATGCGTCGCCATTTACGGCAGTGCCACTTTTAGCGTCACTGCCCTAAATAGCAACGCATCACTATTACACGTTTAAAAGTAAGGTATGCCGTAGGAGACAACAAGGCCGTAAGTACCGGCACCGCCGTCAGTCTAACAACTCACTCCGAATGGGGAAATATGCTGATGGCTCTGGAGGGCCAGAACCCAGAGGGAACTAGCCCTCACTAACAACAATTACAAAAACACAGCATCATAAAACACAATTTTGACGCCAATGTTAGTGCCGTTAAGACCAACCACATAGAGAGGTAATGACATGGGGTAGAATGCCCATTATAAGTATCTAAAATTAATAACTAAGTAATTGATGCTACTCGATCTAAAAATCCCAAAGCCTAGGAAACTGCAGAACAAAAATGTCAGCGCACCAGCATTTTGAGCTCACCCTTCGCAAAGGGGAACTCAAAAGAACTGCAAGTACAGTACCCAGCATGAGAAATCTTGAACGAATGTAGCATGGCGGACCAACGGATATGCCGTCGAACGATAGGCTAGGCCTGGATGCAGCAAGTCAAAGGAGAAATCCCAAAGGCTAAAAGGAACGGCAGTACAGAAAGTCAGTGTACCAACTAAATGAGATCACCCTTCGAAAAGGGGAGTTCCAAAAAACTGCGCATACCTAGCCTGGGAAATCCCAATTGATTGCAACACGATGGCCAAGAGCCTAAACGGTCTAAAATACCAAAAAATCGAAAACGAGTGGACAAAATATCTCAGTAAACTAGTATATCTGAGGTAAAAAACCCCTAAGGGAAAAAGCCACAGTCAACGAATCCGGTAAGACAGACCTAAACGACATTGGCGAGTCCGTTTTCTACTGAAAAGTTACCGCTCTCTGGGCTAGGCTACCCGAAACTGACACGCACCAACAAAAACATAAAATACAAAAATGCAATGTAAATGCAAACATAAAATGGAGCCCAAAGCATCGCAATGCTAAATAAATACTAGCTAACGTGAAATTTACACAATAAATTAAGTGAACATGAAAAATAAGGGCGATCAGGTATGTAACAAGAAGGCCAAGCTAGCTGGACTCGGAGCGCCCCGCCTCCCTCATCGTAAAAGCTAAATAACTTTCCCCGAAGGGATCCAAAACATTTACAGCTAAAGCAAACTGTAAAGAAAGGTTGGTACTCAACTTAGACGATGAAGAGGAAGCCATCACATGAAGAAAATCTTCAAAAGAAGCTGATAAAGAATGCACAAAAAAAAACACAACAGTAGATCAAAGCTGCGACAAAGGAATGAGGCGCCAGAGACATACGAGAGCACCGTAAGGTGAGAGGATATGTAATGGCTCCTCACTTATCCTTCCCCTTAGTGCATTAGACTGGGTAAAGTCTATTGGGGGTGTAGATATCTATGGTTATCTTCGGATACGTCCCTGATTATAAACGATATCTTCAGATAGTCGTTCCGGGGGTTAGAACCTTGTGATACCTGATGGTAATTCTCTTGTAATATAACTGGCAGAATTATTATACAGTAGGAAGCTGCCGAAGGGAACTTCCATCAGGAAGACATGGGCATCTCGCCAAAAATAGATTTTTCCAACATCGAAATCCGTTTTTTGGCAACTGGCCTAGGCTGTACTATTTCAGTAAATCTATAACCTGTCACCACTAGCAAATATGAAACAATCACATTCCCTTTAACACAACTTACCTAAACAAACTTTTAATTGTATTCCTACAGCCGCAATACCCAAATTGGATACAAGGTAGCTCTGAGAGATGCACAGGTAAAGATATACCGGCATTAACTCTGATAGATAGTTTATAACTTGCACACTATTCTTGATTAAATTGAACCTCATGAAATTCAATGCATGTTGTAATCTAATTGCTTACTTATTATATTGATTACCTAAATTCATCAAGAAAAATCATCACGGGCTCTCAGCAATAAAACCAACTATACAAAGCCTAGCTGAGCCATACTCTTACACTCAAATGCTCAAGTGGTGGAAAATAAATTATAATATCCATTCATATACTATGAAATACATCATATTACTCATCAAAACAAGATAATAATGTTTTGCTATACATTGGATTCCAGGGACGGATGTACTCACTCTTTTCTGTCTTAGTGTAAACATACAAACAGCTGACTGTCAAAGGAGTGCCTGTGTTTACTTTGTTGTCTACGATTCACTATTAAACAATAGCTGAAATAATGAAATTATATAGAACAAGTTAGAGTAAATATTCATTAGTTTTCCTTTATAAATAAATAAATACACAAATAAACAATCTACGTACTATTGCTCTGTAAATGATGACATCGGAAACTATTTTTCTCGCAAACAACGAACGTATATCTTCAGATTTGAAAATAATTTACGTGAAAGTATTAGCAATTTGGTGTGATTTCTTCAGTTTTTAAGCACACAAAAATCTAATTATCACAGTTACAAGTAAATTCGAACATCTAATATTTCTTTCTTTTTTTTTTTCTTTTTTTTTTTTTGTACTGGACATGAATGAATGCATGATTTGAAGTTTTCTGGCATCAGACATCGAAGGTCATTGACGCCGATATCGTTTATCATAAATAAATAATAAAAGAATATTCAGTTAAAACCATATAAGCATATATATCATTATGAAGGTTAAATAGCTTTCAGAACCTGCTTCGGATATAGATCTAAAATTTCTCACTTTGGCGGTTTTTTTTTTTTCAGTCATACATAGCAGGGGAACGCTACTCTCTACAGGACATCCTCTGTCATTTTATCTTGTTCATTCAGAGTATTCAACATTTCATATCACATATTGCTCATTTACTATTGAATCTTCACTGGCAAAGGACTTGCAGAATAAGAAAACCTTCAGTTTCCCCTTGAAAGCCTTGTCTTCAGTCATTCGGAGGTCTCGTGAGAATTGTTGTATATTATTATTATTATTATTATTATTATTATTATTATTATTATTATTATTATTATTATTATTCTCCAACAAGGAAAATAGTTCAGTGAGGAAAGGAAACAGAAAAATAAAATGTTTTAAGAGCAACATTAAAATATCTCATATAAACTATAAAAACTGTAACAAAACAAGAGGAAGATAAACTAGATAGAACAGTGTACCCCAAGCAGGAGAACTCTAACCCAAAACAGTGGAAGACCATGGTACAGAGGTTATGGCACTACCCAAGATTAGAGAACAATTGTTTGATTTTGGAGTGTCCTTTTCCCATAACAACTGCTCACTATAGCTAAAGAGTCTCTTCTACCCTTACAAAGAGGAAAGTGGCCACTGAACAATTACAGTGTAGTAAGAAGAATTGTTTGGTAATCTCAGTGTTGGCAAGTGTATGAGGACAGAGGAAAATATATAAAGAATAGGCCAGACTATTTGGTGTGTTTGTGTAGGTAAAAGAAGGGAAAATGAACCGTAACCAGAGAGAAGAATCCAATGTACTACTGTCTGGCCAATCACCTCATAACTCTCTAGCGGTAGTATCTCAACGAGTAGCCTATAGTCTTAGGACCGCATATTTAAAGGCTCTTGAGCCTACAGTAGACATATACCTAGGTTTGAAACTATCTGTAGGCTAAAAATTCAACCACGGATCCATCAAGTTAAAAAGGGAGAGGAGTGTCGCTGCAAGGACTCTCCCCCCCCCCCCGAAGCTGTCGCAATTCTAAGCTATTTTAGAACTATTTTCATGTATCTGAAACCATTTTCTCCTTATAATTGAATTTATAAGGTGAATATGCATTATGTAATAACAGCATCCGGATAAAATACCTAATATATTTTAGTAGTGAAATTTACAATTACTTTTAGTACACGACTATACATTCCCGCAAACCTCCTTAGTTGACTACCTCTGAATTATTTGCAATTATTGGAGCGCCTTCTCGACTTGTCGAATCGTAGTTAGTCTCCACTTCTTCCAACTAGATTCATATCAGAAACGCAATCCCTTAATTCCAACTCATATATAATGAATTTTACCACTTGGGGAGAGAGAGAGAGAGAGAGAGAGAGAGAGAGAGAGAGAGAGAGAGAGAGAGAGAGAGAGAGAGAGAGAGAGAGAGAGATTATTTCAATCTCCCACATCTCTTTTACTACATTCTTCTTATAACAACTATTGAACGGATATTGCTTATTATTTTAGTTTTATCAGATTTTTAAGGTTTTTGTAAATTCTAACTTAGCCTCATATCATGAAACCTTTTTATTTCTTCATACTACACATTTCTCCGAAGAAAAGCCTTGTTTTTATTTCTTTAAAGATTTTCCTCTTTTCGTTTTATCCTATCTACAGTACTACTTTCATAGAAACTAATTACTTCGTAAATTAAAATCTCAGCTTTGTTTGCAACATATAGCCTATTACATTGAGAACCTGTAAACTTATTGAACAATTACAGAATTATGGAGTGTTCATGCCACGTAGATTTGTTAATCATATTGCATTTCAGTATTACAAATGATATTGAATTAAAATGGTAGCAACCAAATTACATTAAAATCCCATTAAAATTTCTACTTTCAATGAATAGGATTTTTGCCTCAAATACTAAACAGAACAAAATCTAATTGATAAAAGAGTCACATCAGAAATTTTTAAGAATTAATCTTACTCCCTAAAAAATTTTATTTTCACTTCACAAGTGTTTCAACACATGGTGTAATCGGTAATTGTTTACAACACGCTCTCCATTTACTCTAAAATAATGCAATCCTGCAGTTCTCATCTTCTTGCACAATAATTAAGTGGTTATTTAAATTCTGGGAAAGCAATAATTAGCAAGATATGTTGAGGAAAGGGAAAGGGGTTATAAAAAGAAAATAGCTCGGTTTCCTCACCAAACGACTTGGAAGTTCCAAGTTGGAACTGACATGTCAACATAGTCAACGAAACAGAATTCGTGATGCCAGCGTAATAAACAGAAGTTCGTGATGCCAGCGTACATTTGATACACTGTATATTCAAAATATACTTAATAAAAAATTGAGTGATTACTCAAAAGTGTCCATATAAGAGTCACTATTTGAAAATTGCATATTTTATGGACACTTTGAGTAAATTAATCCATTTTTAATTAAGTATATTTTGAATATATAGTATATCAAATGTACGCTGGCATCACGAACTTCTGTTTATGTACGCTGGCATCACGAATTCTGTTTGGTTGACTGTGTTGACATGTCAGTTCAACGTAGTTTAGGGAGGAAACCGAGCTATTTTCTTCTTATAACTTCCCCATTCCTCAACATATCTTGCTAATTATTGCCTTCCCAGAATTTGAATAACCACCTAATTACTGTGCAAGAAGATGAGAAATGCAGAATTGAATTATTTTGTAGTAAATGGAGAGCTTGGTGTTGTAAACAATTACCGTTTAATCTCCTTAAAAAGGTCATATCAAATTAAATTCAAGAGAGTAAACAAACGAACTTAATTTAGCAGCAGGAATATGCACACCAACAGGTCAAGAATAAACATGAAAAATGAATGATACTGATATTTATATCAGACGTTGATCAGGGGAGAGAGAAACGATTGAAATTTATTTTAGTATTTGTCTTTATTGATTGTATTAGAATACTGGAATATTGGGCATGATATATATATATATATATATATATATATATATATATATATATATATATATATATATATATATATATATATATATATATGAAACAAATGGAGGAGATTTCATAGTAATAAAATTGGCTGAACTCTACACAAAATATCTGCAAGAATGCTCTAAATCTACAGCTTGGAAAAACTTTATCATTATGCTGAGTCAGAAAAGGGAGACATAAAGACCTGAAAAATTACCGCCCAATAAGTTTACTCTCAGTAATATGTAAAATATTTACAAAGATCATATTAGGCCGAACAGAAAGACAGCTAGACTTTAATCAACCAAGAGAGCAGGCAGGCTTTAGAAGTGGGTATTCAACAACTGTCCATATCCATGTTTTAACCAGCTAGGATTGTGGTGGTCGATGTGGTAACGTCATACTGGTGAACGCAAGACTGGGGTTCGAGTTCCACTCAAACTCTTTAGTTTACTTGGTCGCTGCACTCTCACCATCCTTGTGAGCTAAGGATGGTAGTTTTTGGGGAGCCTATAAGTCTATGTGCTGAGTCATTAGCAGCCATTGTCTGGTCCTCCTTGGTCCTAACTTGGGTGGAGAGGTATATTTGGTCAGTCATGCTTGATGGGGAAATGTCACTGTCCCTTGTCTCTGCCATTCATGAGTGGCCTTTAAACCTTTAATGGAAAAATCAAGAGTCTGCCAAACCACCAGGTATGGCATTTTTAGACTATCAGAAAACTTTTGATTCTGTCAGAAACTTCAGCAGTAATGAAAACCCTTCAAAGACAAGGAATAGATGTGAAGATATCTATACGGGAAGTACAACTACCCTAAATCTACATAATGATAGTGTAAATTACAATTGAGAAAGGAGTTAGGCAGAGAGACCACATCTCTCTTAAATTATTCACAGCATGCTTAGAAGAAGTTTTTAAGAATTTAGATTGGGAAAATGTAGGAATTAACATTAATGGAGGATACCTTAACAACTTAAGATTTGCAGATGACATCGTTCAGTTTAGTGAATCGTGAGAGGAATTGCAACAAATGATAGAAGATTTGAATAGAGAAAGAAGAAATGTAAGACTGAAAATTAATATAAGTAAAACTAAGATAATGTTCAATAGAAAGGCAGATGCAACCAATAAGAGTTATGGTAAAACCTCTAGAGATAGTTAATGAATAAACATATTTATGTTTCCCAAGGACATGACACTAAAATTAAAAGGATAAGATTGGGACTACTACTACTACTACTACTACTACTACTACTACACTACTACTACTACTTCTACTAGCTAAGTTACGATAATAGTTGGAAAAGCAGGATGCTATAAGCCCGAGGGCTTCAACAGGGAGAAATGGCCAAGTGAGGAAAGGATATAAGGAAATGAATAAATTATATGGAAAATAATAAAGAATTAGAATAAGATATTTTAAGAACAGTAACAACATTAAAATAGATCTTTCATATATACACTATAAAAAGAGACTTATGTCAGCCTGTTCAACATAAAAACATTTGTTGCAAGTTTGAACTTTTGAAGTTGTACTAATTCAACTATTCGAGTAAGAAGATCATTCTACAACTTGGTCATAGCTGGAATGAAACTTCTAGAATACCGTGTAGTATTGAGCATCATGATGGAGAAGACCTGACTATTAGAATAAACTGCATTCCTAGTATTACGAACAGAGTGGTACTGTCAGAGAAGATCTAAATGTAAAAGACGGTCTGAATTATATAAAAAAAAAAATCTTATGTAACTTGCACAACGAACTAATTGAACAACGGTGTCAGAGATTGATATCTCGATTAGGAATTAGAAATTTAAAAGACTGTAAGTTTCTATCCAACAAATTACGATTAGAATCAGCAGCTGAAGACAAGACAGGAAAACATTACTCGAAACAGAGTAGAATAAACAAAATTAAGACTATTTCAAAATAGATTGATCACCAGAAAATCTTAAAAGACTTTCTCAATAAGACAATTTTTGGTGCAATTGAAGAAGACACAGACCTAATATGTTTCTCAAAAGTAAATTTGTTGTCGAGAATCACATAAGAATTTAAAAGTCATAAAGAGTTAAAAAAAACATCATCAATGCATAGATCTAGATGTTGAGGAGGAACTGCCCTCGTCCTACGTACAATCATACTTTGAGTTTTGTTAGGATTCAACTTCATGCCCCATTATTTGCACCATGCAGTGATTTTAGCAACCACAGATCTACATTCGGGAGATGGAATTAATGCAAAGAGAGTAGCATCATTTGCAAATGCAACGAGCTTGTTTTCTAGGCAAAGCCACATGTCATGTGTATTCAGTATGAAAAATAATGGGCTAAGAACACTACCCTGAGGAACATCAGATATCAAATTCCTAAACTCACTATAGTGTCCATCAACAACAACTTTTTGCGATCTATTACTTAAAATTTTTATGATAAAGCTAAAAAAACGACCCACCCACTCCAAACTGTAAGTTTGAAAAAAGGGCCTCATAATTAGCACGACCAAAGGTGTCACTAAAATCAAGGCCAATCATACGAACTTCTTAACCACAATCATTGAAGATTGTAAGAAGGGCATCACACGCTCCAAGGCCTTTACGAAAGCCAAATTGGAAACTAGGGAACAGATGCTTGCCTTTTGCAAATCTATTTAGGTAATATGGGAGTTATGGAAATTGGGCAGTAATCAATTGGACTTAAGCTACCACAAATACATTTACATAATGAAGTAACATTACAGATTCTCCAACAAGGGCTAAAAGCTCCTATTATCGCTAACTTGCGCAAAATAACAGATAACTTTAGAACTAATAAATCTGCAGCCTTTATAAAAAAACAGAGGAAAAATACCATTTGGGCCTATACCTCTATAAGCATCAAGGTCCATCAGGAGAGCTTTACTTTCCCGAGACCGAAAAGCTAAACTAGTTAGTTTAGCCTCAGGAAAACAAGAATGACGATCAAGTTTCTCATTACTCTGCGTACTGTTAAGCACATCAGCCAAAAGGGTTGCCCTTTTCTTTGGACTGTGAGTGACAGAGCCGTCTGGTTTAAGTAAAGGAGGAATTGTTGCATCTACACTAAAGAGTGCAGATTTAAGGGTACCCACCACTTATGTTCCTGAGTTGTATCATAAGGGGTTTCTTTTATGGTATATTGTATTCCTTTTCAGTTGAAGCATAATCTCTCTGAGCAAAAGATCTAAGCTAAGTATAGTTATTCCAGGTCAAATCTGATCTGTTAACTCCCCAAAGATGATAAGCCTCCTGCTTCCTCAAATAAGCACGTCTACAATCATCATTGAACCACGGTTTGTCCTTCACTCGGTACCTTAGCACACAATAAAGGTTACGCCTGTCAATTATGTTGACTAGAATCTCATTCAAAGGAACAACAGGATCAACACTATTAAAGCCTACAAATGTGATTGATCCATGCCCCATTTCAGTCTGCTTGAGATTTCATATAAATCTTACATGAGTATGATACACCAGGAACAGGCTGTTCAGTTCTTACCACCAATGAAATTAATAGATGATTAGATGCTATATATATATATATATATATATATATATATATATATATATATATATATATATATATATATATATATATATATATATATATATATATATATATTGAAAACAAACTCCCTAATTCGAAACAATTGCGTAGCTCCATGGTAATTATAAACATAAGTTTATAGTCAGGATCTTCTACAGTCGAAATATCTTTTTGGATAACTGATAGTTTGCCATTATATGTCTAGAAACCCTCTCTCTCTCTCTCTCTCTCTCTCTCTCTCTCTCTCTCTCTCTCTCTCTCTCTCTCTCTCTCTCTCTCTCTCTCTAGGTTAATTATATTTTAGTTAAAACTTATGTAATCTGCAATGACATTTACTATAATTAAATTCAAGTGTAACAGTTTTAGAAAGTAACTTACATGTCTTCATAGAAAACTAATGCAATTGGCAGTAATGTGTCAGGATATGACTATAGTTTATATCTAGGAAAAGATATTCTATGATCTTCCCCATCACTTTAACTTTGAAAAAAAGGATATATATATATATATATATATATATATATATATATATATATATATATATATATATATATATATATATATATATATATTGATATGCAATTCTTCTTAATACTGGTATGGAATGACTATCAATTTTATTTTGTGATTGTTATAATGATGGAAATGTAGAATGGTCACGACTGTATTGTAATCTGTTCTTTTTTAGTTGCAAGTCTCAATTTGGCAGTAATCTAGAGAATGATCTCTTCCAATCAAAGAATATCAGTGAAATGCTTATAAGAAAGTTCTGTCCATTTCATGATATATAACCTCAATATATTTCCATAAGACAACTGCAGGTTTGAAGGAAATAATATGCAAAAGATTAATGAAATTATAATTGATCTCATCATTGATCATAACTCTCTCTCTTTATATGTGTGTGTGTGTATATATATATATATATATATATATATATATATATATATATATATATATATATATATAAATATATATATACATATATATATATATATATATATATATATATATATATATATATATGAGAATAAAACTGAGTTTATGTTGGTGGGAAAGTAAAACCACGTAAGAAACTTGGGTGATATTCAAATAAACACAAATAACGACTCAGTCCCGATATCTAGTATAGTTCGTGACCTGGGCGTATTTCTTGACTGTAACTTGTCTCCCAATGCCCAAATAAACAATATAGGAAAAACATACAAAATGCTTTAATAATGCATACACAGAATGGGACCAGTCCAAGGAAAAAAAGGATATGGAGATAAGATCTAAATTAAGCACATATGCATTTTAAACTAATTTTTTCTTAATGTTTCTGATTTAAGATAATTTATCATACATTTCTTTACATTAATTCATTTATTTGATATCTCAGATATCTTAAACCTTTCTTTTGCACGATGCTTCTTGAATCCTTTAAACTCAAGGATTAAATCTAACAGATATTTCATAAATACAAAAATTACTATGAATAGATTATTTTCAATTTCAAGATTAGGCCTACATTAGACCGATGACAACATTTCTTTTCAACAGCAATTCTATGTAATTTTATTGTCATTTGATTGATAGATAGGGTTCATCTTATAATCGTTACTGGTAAGCCACACAGTTCCATAAATCAATATTTAAATTTCTCCTGTTCATGTATTTATGATGCCAATGTAAGCTGAACGAGTCCGTGTAGCTAATATTATTATATTTAGTAGAAAAGCATTAAACGATTATTTGAGATATATACATATAAAAGCAAACATGTCAACATAGATAGATTAGTGTTTTAACGGTAGTAATTATTGCCAATCCTGGTTAAGAATAATGAAATATGAATATAGCAATTACGCCAAATATCTAAATCCTCCGAGATCTGGAACCAAACAATGAACAAATGAGGGGGAACTGTCGTAATAAAAAAGTTTTCTTTAATGGTTTCGATCTCTTGGTTTTGGTTTTCAAGAAACGTGGATATAGTCGTGACCTCCTTTAATTTAGGGGAGGGCAGTGACCTTGAATGCAAAGATGAAGATAAACATGAAAGAGAGCGTCACCTTCATGGACTACAAGAGAGTGGCTCCCATAAACAAAGGCGTTTGGGAGCGAGGGATGTATGTGGGTGTGTGTGTGTATGTGTATATATTGTATGCATGTATGTGCTTATATATGTATATATGTAGGTCTGTATGTGCATGTATTTACGTGTGTTTCTTCAACTAGGCCATAACACTTCATGTCCTTATTTTTATGTTAACGAAATCTTTTACTTTGATGGCTGCTTTCCGGTCCCATACAGCAGGGGAACCCCACTCTCCACAGGACCTCCACTGTCGTTTTACCTTGTTCGTTCACAGTATTTATCTTTTCAAGTCACATATTGTTTATTTACTTTTAAATCGTCACTGTCAAAAGACTCATGAAATAAGAAAGTCTCCAGTTTCCTCTTGAAAGCCTTAATGTCTTCAATCATTCGAATTTTTCGTGGGAACTTATTATATAGTCTCGGGGCCGCATATCTAGACTCTGGAGCCCAGAGTGGACATAAATCTAGGTTCCAACAGTTTGAAGCCATCTGTAACTATTCTCGTGTCGACATGATTTGTTGGCTGCGCAATATGTAGCAATTCTCTTAAGTTTTTTGGACGACCGGTTCTGATAACATGGTGGGGTATTGTACATATTTTAAATTCAATTCTCGCTTTAATTGGCAGCCAGTGTAAATCAATTAGTATAGGGGTGATCCTTTCTCTAGGTGGGACACCTTTTATCTTCAAATCAGCTAGGATAACAATTTGCTATCATCAGTTTTGGCAACCTATTGTGGTCAGTTTGGACTTTTTAAATTCTTCTTTCAATGGCATTGCTCCCCCCCCCCACACACATACATACACAGATTGACCGAGCAGTTTCTCCGATCGGGGGCTGTCATGACTCAAGGCCACTAGCCCCCAAAATCCCATTGCCCTACTTATAAATGCGACCAGATGCCTGCTAGGGTTTTGCAACGTACCTACACTTATATCTAGTTTCATTAACTGTCCTAATTTTATGCATGAAAGTAAATGTTTAGTAGTATCTTCTTCCTCTTTGCAAAGGTCACAGAAAGGTCTGTATATTTTCCCTTGAAAATTTGAATTTTGCTTTTGAACTGAGCACATATAATCTTGTCTTCATTTCAAGGGTTGCCATATCCAGATCCATTTCTTTGATATAAGGCTGTGGGCCATTTCCTTCTATAAATCTTAATTTTTTCATCACCTTTTAACTTTTATTGAATAGTTTCTTCTATTTTTCCACAATTCTTTTCTGTTTTTTTTTTTTATCAGGACCTTTCCAGGTTACAGGTTCCTCGTTGCTTTCTCCACAACTCTGTGATTGAGGGCACACTACTAAATGAAGCGTAGTAGGTGCAAAGCGCAGCAATATGCAGAACATTTATCATCATTAGTTACCTCCTGCACAGACAGCACAGCTTGCATACTTTTACTTCTAACTTCTAGGACCTTTCTAATATACCGGACAAGCTTTTTAGTTGAGGTTTCTAAATTCATTATGTCTACGTTATTATTTCTAAATTTACTTAATTCAATAGTTAAAAATATGCTCAGTAGTATCCTCTGCCTCCCTACGCAACACACAAAGTCTATCATTATCATTCCTGTTTCTATAATTTTCTTTTAATTCTAGCATATTTAACCTTGTTTTCATAAGTATTACGGCCTCATTAGTGTTAAGTTCTCCTAAGTAATCTCTTCTACCATTACTATTCACAAAGCTCAGTTTGGTCATCGCTGCTTTCTTTTCTTCTATTTTTCTTTTAATTTCATTTACCACTTTACTTTTTATTTCTTTTTGAGTTCTTGCTTTTTATATTTTCTTACTTCTTCAATTTTTTCCCCATTTCCCATATGGTTTTCCTATTTGATCTTCCACAACCTCCTCAACTAGCTGTTTGTCATCTGATGTTATGATGTAATGAAATAGCATCACCTTTTTATACTCAATTCTATTTTCAACTGGCCATATTCTTGTTTCTGCTATTAGCCCCCAGTGTCGTGTGGTACCAACCTGTTCAAACATTCCTTTCATAATTTTGCACTGTATACTATCTAATTCTTTCATTTCTTTTATTACACTCCAAACATTGTAGGTACTACTACTGGCTCATAGATCTTTATTCTCACTAGCAATGCCAAAACTCCTACTCTGTTACTGTCTCCATACTCACTAACTTCCTGTACCATATAGCGGCCCAGGGGTGGCCAACCTATGGCGCATGTGCCAACAGTGGCGCATTGCACGATTACGAGTGGCGCACTAAACCCCAGAGATAATAAAAGAAAAAAAAATACCTGTTCATAAAAAAAGAAAAATAATGATAATACTGATTTCAGGAAATAAATACATTTAGAATTTAATTAACTTATAGCTAGAAGTGAGTATTACTGAGATTTGTTCTAATCTAAAACAGAAATAATTTTCATTGGATGTTATTGTTCCGTGTGTATCTATTAGTCATCTTCTTTAGACAATCATGCGTCATCATTATATACCTGAACTGAAATACCCTAAAAAGTTGCGTGAACACCTAAACAGCAATTAATAACCAGGACATTTGTACAGGAGTTGTTCCATAAATGCGCACGTATTATACTTGTCTGGCGTTGAATCGTCAAGCAATAGCACTGGTTGCCATATGGCACAATACAAAAAAATACGAGCCAGTTTAGAGTTGACACTTGGAGTGTTTGCCTGATGGATTCGTAATTCAGCGTAGGTGAATAACTGAACTTTTGCATTTTCGAAACTTAGAAATATTGTTGTATCTGATGAATCATACATTTTCAAGCACATCGTTTGTATATTATCATGTCTATTTTTGTATGTATTGTATAAGAGCCTTCTCTGCGCAGTTTGTGGCGATAATAACAATAATCATTATATCTTCATGAAGGTTCCCTTTCCCCCCTTCTCTCTCTCAATGAAATTATTTGTTTTCGATTCGATGATTTATAGAGAAATCATCTCTTTTTGAACATTCAATAAGTTTAACTTTTTTTTCTGTAGGTGGTTTGCCTATCACAGTGAAAAAGAACATGAAGTGATAGCAAACGTCAGTTTAATAAACTGAGGGAAAATGAATTCTTATTCATTGCGAGTCCTTTAGGAAAATCAATGTGTATTGTTTGTGAAAGCACTCTCTGAGATAACAGAAGACATGATCTTAGCAGGCACTATAAGAAACACCAAGTTGAAATAGATTTTTTTTTGTGTAGGTGGTTTGCCTATCACAGTGAAAAAGAACATGTGCAAAAGAAAAGCAGAAAGTGATAGCAAACGTCAGTTTAATAAACTGTGGGAAAATGAATTCTTATTCATTGCGAGTCCTTCAGGAAAATCAATGTGTATTGTTTGTGAAAGCACTCTCTCAGATAACAGAAGACATGATCTTAGCAGGCACTATAAGAAACACCAACTTCAAATAGAAGAAAGACAGAAGTTAGTGCCTGGATCTGTGTTACGGAAAGAATATGTGGTCAAGAAAAAAGAGGATATGCAAAAGAGGCGAAATCTCCTTGTTATGAGAGGTTGTGAAAGTCTGGCAATGCTCGAAGCATCCTACGAAATTGCTTTTGTGTTGGCTAAAAAACATAAGCCTTTCTCTGAAGGTGAAGATATTGTTAAACCCTGTCTACAAAATTTTGCAAAATGTGTTGGTGATAAAAGTATTGAAAGAAATGTAAAC
>NC_090746.1:31315569-31338069 GCF_036898095.1 Palaemon carinicauda | reverse complement strand
CCAAGGTTTGGGTGGATGGATGGTGTGAAGAAAGCTCTGGGTGATAGGAGGATAGATGTGAGAGAGGCAAGAGAGCGTGCTAGAAATAGGAATGAATGGCGAGCGATTGTGACGCAGTTCCAGTAGGCCCTGCTGCTTCCTCCGGGGCCTTAGATGACCGCGGAGGTAGCAGCAGTAGGGAAGTCAGCATTATGAAGCTTCATCTGTGGTGGAAATGTGGGAGGTTGGGCTGTGGCACCCTAGCAGTACCAGCTGAACTCGGTTGGGTCCCTGATTAGGCTGAAGGAACATAGAGAGTAGAGGTCCCCTTTTTGTTTTGTTTCATTGTTGGTGTCGGCTACCCCCCAAAATTGGGGGAAGTGCCTTGGTATATAGATATAGATAGATGTATATACAGTATATATATATATATATATATATATATATATATATATATATATATGAATGTATATATATAACCCAATCGTGGTTCAGTGTTTGGTTAGTGTAACGGATTTCCCTTTGTTAGAGAGCCGGGGACGAAATGGCACTATGGAAAAATGTCGTTATCGGCTTGGCTTGGGCACTCAAAATGTTCGTTAAAAGTTAGCGTCCCCAAAATCTCTCCCGATTGGCTGTCATGAGACTCTCGGGTCAAAACAACCAATCATTGATCAGGCATCGCGATGCCCATCTATGGGCGATGGGGAAACGGCCTATAGGGTCAGTCTGGTTTTGGAGGTCTACAGAGAGTGTCAGGTGCCACGATGGTGCCGACCCGAGTACCATTTTTCTGAGGGTTTTTTCCTTAGTAAAGTAATGTAATCATAATAAGGGCGCCCTTGTAAACTTAAGAGAATACAGCATGTACAAACTTATTAACTCGGCTATTATTTGTGCAGGACCTCCCCTTCTAATTGTGTTAACAAGAAATGGGTTTTCTCTATCTTTGTTTCCCCCAAGATGTGAAGTGTGAACCCCCTTAATACGACCTGGATTGGGTCATATTAAATGGTGTCAGGTGTTGTGGGGTAATAATAATAATATTAACGGTTAACATCTGTGCTAAGTGATTTTAGCCGACGTGAGATTTTTGAAAAAGTCGAAACAAAAGATAATAGTGACAATGGTTAACGCGAGAAGTTCAACGTCGAGTGGAGGTGACGGAGAGAGAGAGGGGTGAAATGAAGTGTAGCTCGTGTATGCCCGGTACTCGGTGAACGTTTTCTCAACGCACATGATAGCAGCTACACAACCATCGAGGCAGCCCGGCACCCAACCGACATCGACAACATACCAAGGATGAGGCGCATGTAGAAGAGAACCTCGAAGAGGCAGAGGTCAGAGAGGTAGGAACGTGGCGGCTGGCGGTTGTTGGAACTGTGGGGGAAGGGGCCACCTACGGGCTCTATGCCCCTATGATGAACAGCGGTAGTGTTATGGATGTCAGGCCCCAAACCACCATCTGAAAGCTGTTTAAAAAGAAAACGGTGTCGGCAGAAGAAATCATGTTTCCCCTGTACCAACGACAGGGAGGGGAAGACAACGCAGGAAGGGGACCAACGGTCCCTCGGGCCGTCCGTCAGACCGCAAGGACTGGGGAGGGGAGTGCCAAGGAGTCAGCCAGCCATCTTTGCCCCAGAGTGTGGGGGAGGGGAGCCAGACGTTCCCCCAGTGAGCAGTAAGGGATACCCACTTGCCAGTGAGTGGTAGTGCGTCTTCCCAGGGAGTGCATAAGGAGGTAGGGGTGGAGCAGCAACCCCTCACCACCGCTCCCGATCATGGAAGTCGGAGTGTGTGTAACGAGTTTGAAGAACCGCTTATTACGGATGCCAGCAAAACGTAGGAGTGTATGGTGCAGAACACGGCCAGAGCCCACACACGGGCTCAGTGATCCTACGACGAAGAACGGATG
The DNA here is from genome assembly GCF_036898095.1 of Palaemon carinicauda. NCBI lineage: Eukaryota > Metazoa > Arthropoda > Malacostraca > Decapoda > Palaemonidae > Palaemon > Palaemon carinicauda. The sequence goes on along the minus strand of NC_090746.1, from coordinate 31,336,175 downwards.
TAATAACTACGGAAGCAGAAGGAACAACAACGAAAGAAGTAGGCTCAAGTAGACCGTGGATGGAGCGCATAGAAAACGGGAAGATCTTGACGACTACAGAGAGAGAGAGAGAGAGAGTACATGCCCCCGTGAATGAGTCCCCCCGCAAATGAGTGTATGGGTGAGGTAGGAGATCAAATTTCCCAGATTTTTTGCGCAGGTGGAAGTGTGTGTTCTTCATTGAAGACGGAATTTGATCTAGCGTTGTTTTTCCTTCCCCTTTGGTAGAGAAAGTCATCTGTGTAATTGATGTAAGACCTTACGCGTGGCATGTAGGTATAGAAAGGTTCCTAAGGATGGCAAGAGTGTCAGTATTTTTAAGGAATTAGGTTTATCAATAAGTGTCGTGTGTAACTCAATGAGTAACCACAAGCATGTGGTACCAAGGGCCAGAACATGGTCGGTAGTACCTTTTAAGTTAATGAAGTGCATATGGACGTCCTAGGTCCATTCCCCAAGGGGATAGGTAGTTAAGTGAGTAGGTAACCCCTTACCCAGGGTTACCCGGGGAAAGGAAGGTGAGGAGGAGGCACAAGCGTGTGTCCGTGCCGTCCTTCGAGCACGAGAGAGTGCGAGAGGACATGGGTCTTGAGATAATGTCTACCACGAGGTGATTGAGGTCATAAAAATCAGGTTTCTTTTACGTATGTTCATTCCGAGTGTTTTGTGAAAAGATGAATTGAGTTTTGTTTCGTTTTTTTGGGGGGGTTTTGTTCTAAGCATATCACGAGTATTTCATTCATCGTACTGAGACATTTCTGTTGCATTTATGTTTGTGTTGAAATTAATTCAAATTTGTAACGGCTCTCTCGCCCACGTATATAATCATATCCCATATCCTTCGAGACGAGGTTAACTCTATTCGGAGGATAGCCGTGGCTTGCTTTGAACACGTCCCGGTTTCATACACAATATCTCTCGGGATAGTCGCTCCAGGGGACAGAACCCTGTGATACTTCTTGGGTAAAATTCTCTGGTATATCACTCGCAGAAATAACCCAAGTAGTAGGCTGCCTTTGAGGAAGTTCCATCAGGACGACATGGCTATCTCACCCAAAAATAAATTTTTCTTAAGTCAAAATCCGTTTTATGCTTAACATGTGTCAGGTTTCATGATTTCCACGCATACATACATACATACATACATACATACATACATACAAGGTTGTAATGAAAGTACAGTAATACTTGGTGATAATTTCCAAGCTTTCCGAAGCATCACACTCTACAACAAAAGGAAGACTCTCATCCACAGCCCGCAGTGAAACATCCATAAGTTGTTTTTTTAAAGAATTGAAAGCAGCTAGTGCTGGCTCGCTCAGTGGAAAAGTTTTTGTGTTCACTAAGGGATGTATCGTGTCAGAAAAACCAGGGATCCATTTGGCATAATAGGCAAACAATCCTTGAGCTCTTCGCAGAGAGCCCATATTTGTGGGAGGCGGTAATTCTTGAAGGGGACGTAATCTATCTGGGTCAGGCTTTATAACATTATTCCCGACACAATACCCTAGAACATTGATTGTAGGAACAGAAATAACCGATTTCCCTTCATTGAGGGTAAGGTTCCGTTTCTGAACCACCTCCAAGAAGTTTTGAACGTTTTCATCATGTTCAGCCTGAGATGCTCCACCTACAGTGATATTGTCAAGGTATGGAAAAGTATCTTTGAGCTTCTCATCCTCAACTAGTTTGTCCATAGCTCTTTGGAATGCAGCTACACCATTCGTCACACCAAATGGAATCCTACAAAATTGAAACAATTTCCCTGCACCTTCAAAAGCAGTGTACTTCCTCTCACTCTCTTTAATGCTGATTTGGTGATATGCACTCTTCAAGTCAAATGTGGAAAACACCTTATATTTAGCAAGGTCATGTACCATATCCTCTATCCTTGGGAGGGGATAAGCATCTAGTTCTGTGTATTGGTTAATGGTCTGTGAATAATCAATACAAAGTCTCTTTTTATGCCTGTCAAGTGGATCTTTGACTACTACAACCTGTGCCCTCCAAGGGGATATACTTGGTTCGATGATACCTTCAGATAGTAAATGTGAAATTTGGTCTTTTACAAACAGCTGGTCATCTTGACTATAGCGTCTGGATTTGACTGCAATGGGTTTACACTGTCGAGGTAAGTTCGGAAACAATGACGGTTCATCTATGTCAGCTGTCGCTAGTAAACAAACAGGTTTAGCGCCAGTTATCTTCAAACTTGGTCTTTTCCCTTCATATTGAAAACTCACGCTCTGGTGTTGCTTTTGGAAATCATAACCCAAAATGACATCACAACACAAATCCTTCAGGACCCCTAGCTGTATACAGGGATATCTCTGATCAAGGTGAACCAAGTCTGCTATGACAAATCCAGAGGAACTAGCATTGAACGATTTTGATGCCATTGAGACCGCTGAGCTTGCAGGGACTACTGTCAGGTTTAGTCTCTGCGCTACTTCCTCACGTATAAAACCATCTGAGCTACAAGAATCGACTAGTGCCTTCAATGAGTGGCCATTTACAGTGATGTTTGTAGCTGCATGTGAAAGATTATTTGGATAAGTGGCAGTTATTGCAAGTAAAGTGGGATTATACAATGTAGCAGTGGTACTACCTGAAATTTTCGATTTACAGACTTTTGCAAAATGGCCTGTTTTACCGCATTTGTTGCATGTGGCATTACGTGCGGGACAACTCACTCTACCTGTACTGTGAAGTGCATTACCACAAAAATAACATTTTCTCTTTGATAAGTAGGCAGCGGCAACAGCTGAACCTCCCGGTGAACTTCCTTTAGCTCCCTCTTGCGTTGGATGTTGCTGCTGGTCACCGGTTGGCTGCGCCTGCCGCTCTGGAACTAAAGCAGCAGTATGAGGAACAGGTGGCGATGCATATGCGTCGGCACTGCGCTGGGCAAGATCCAACGTACGAGCTTGACTGTGTGCAGTTTCCAGATTCAGTGACTTATTCTCTAGTAACCGCTGACGAATAAATACTGAGGCAATACCATTGATAAATGCATCACGTACTAGCTCTTGCCGATATTGTTCTGCTGTGACTAGCTGGAAGTTGCAGTCTTTGCTAAGTTTATGTAACTCACGCAGAAATTCGTCAATGGATTCTCCTGACTGCTGTCGTCGCGTCGCTAAAACATGTCTAGCAAAAATCTCATTTGGCAACTTGACATAAACACTATCCAGTTTAGCGATTGCACTCTCAAAAGTACTACAGTCTTCGATCAGTTCATATACACTCGAGGACACACAATTCACTAATGCCCTCAACTTGTCTGGTGCAGCATCTCCACTTTCTTCTATGAAATTAGTGAATGTTCTATGCCAGTGCTTCCACTCTTTGGCTGCATTGGACGAGCTGGGATCCGTGTCCAGTCTGGACGGCTTCAGTAACTTAGCCATGATGAGTTTGTGTTGAATAAATTGTAATGAAAGTACAGTAATACTTGGTGATAATTTCCAAGCTTTATTCAACACATTAGCAAACTACCATATCTGTAACAAAGAAAGGCAACAATGAATACAGTATCAACATAAATGCACATGTTAACACAAACACATAACTTATGAAAATCATGCTATAAAACATTAACATAGGAAGAACAAAACAATAAACAAAACAATATGAATACTCAAACATTGACAGTAAGAAACAGCTAAGACCAACTGATATTATCACAAAGGTCATTATTATTATCATTATTATTATTATTTGCTAAGCTACAACCCTAGTTTGAAAAGCAGGATGCTATAAGCCCAGGGGCTCCAACAGGGAAAATAGCTCAGTGAGGAAAGGAAACGAAGAAAAATTAAATACTATAAGAAGAGCAACGTTAAAATAAACATCTCCTATATAAACAATAAAAACCTTAAACAAAACAAGAGGAAGAAAATTTAGATAGAATAGTGTGCCCGAGTGTACCCTCAAGCAAGAGAACTCTAACCCAAGACAGTGGAAGACCATGGTACAGAAGCTATGGCACTATCCAAGATTAGAGAATAATGGTTTGATTTTGGAGTGTCCTTCTCCTAGAAGAGCTACTTACCATAGCTAAAGAGTCGCTTTTACCCTTACAGAGAGGAAAGTGGCCACTGAACAATTACAGTGCAGTAAGAAGAATTGTTTAGTAATCTCAGTGTTGTCAGGTACTGTATATGAGGCAGAGGAGAATATGTAAAGAATAGGCCAGACTATTCGGTGTGTATAAGTGTGTGTGTGTGTGTGTGTGTGTGTGTGTGTGTGTGTGTGTGTGTGTGTAGGCAAAAGGAAAATGAACCATAACCAGAGAGAAATATCCAATGTACTACTGTCTGGCCAGTCAAAAGACCCCATAACTCTCTAGCGGTAGTATATCAACGGATGGCTGGTGCCCAGGCAAACATACTACTCATTGATATATATATATATATATATATATATATATATATATATATATATATATATATATATATATATATATATATATATATACATATATATATAATCACAGACATATAGACAGATAGACACACACACACACACACACATATATATATATATATATATATATATATATATATATATATATATATATGTGTGTGTATATATATATATTATATATATATATATATGTGTGTGTATATATATATATTATATATATATATATATACATATATATATATATATATATATATATATATATATATATATATATATATATATATATATATGTATATATATATATGTATAAATATATATATATATATATATATATATATATATATATATATATATATATTGCGTGTGTGTCAGTCTTTCAAAACTTTCAAAAATAGGTAATGTAAATGCCTCCTTAGCGAGGCTGATTTCACACGTGGGAGTGAGGGGTTTGAAAGCCACCAGCCAGCTGACAGACGCAACTGAGAGTTCAGTTGGTCGGCTTTTCCGACGAACTTTTATTGCCATATTGCACTCTGAACTAATTATAATATTAACGCCTACTTTATGGAGATTGGGTAAATCTACACTACTTTGTCCGCCGAAGATAAAAATAAGCCGAGATGTTTTCGCGTCCCGTGTCTTCAATTGTATTTACAGTAAAATGAAAGTTGCTATAATTCTTAAATTATATGCTTTGTTAAGAAAATGAATTATGGATTTATAATTATAGTACACAAATATGTCAAATGTTACAATTTTCATATAATGTATTGCCAGTGTCAGTATAATGAACATTATGAAGAACAGTGTTTGGGGTTGTTTATCTATCTTTAGATATTATTCAGCAACCCCCAGGTGGTCTGTCACCTCCTTTTGCGCGCTAACTTAACATGGTTTATTTCCACTTGCCGTAATTGCCCATACTTAATGATTTTGCTCTGGTTATTTATTATAAACCAAAGCTATATAGTGAATAGAGAATTCTATATATATATATATATATATATATATATATATATATATATATATATATATATATATATATATATATATATATATATATATATATATATAAAACTGACCGAAACAGATTAAATTACAATAAATTACCGAAAAAAAATCATTAAGCTCATATAGGTTTCATAAATCTCCATTTGCAGTTCAAGAGTCGAGGGTTACAAGGGATATATAGAATATCGTATATGGCTATTAAAGCTAGATTTACAGATTATAGTGTTTTGTCGTTGATTGGTCATGCATACGGGATCACTGTGGGGTGAGAATGCTCTAAAGATCATTGTATAATGATAAAGTGCTGCATCCAATGTCCAATTCCGACGGGATCAACATAACGTTGATGATTTTTATTGTAATTGCATGAAACCCTCATGAAGCCCTAAGATATTCATCCACAACAGTTTGCCTTAATATTAATGCAGATTTTAAGAATTGTTCCAAGTATCATATGCTGAATTTCAGAGGCTTGTGCGTGTAAAAAAAATAATCCAAATATCTACTGTCACTGGAGTGCAAGAAGAAGAAGATTAGCAGCCAAGTTAGTTACGTCCTCTCTGACCAAAACTCAGTATTGCCTGTGCTATTCAGATGTTTTTGGTTGTTTTCTTTTTCACTGTTGTTGAGTCAGTGTACGCTATACAAAACCTTTCCTATGGAAAAGCTGCATTGCTCCAAGAGCAAATACCATTCGAAATATAACACGTTATTATACCGACACGTTATTAGTATTATCCCAGTTGCCTAACTTGAAAGGCAATTGTGAAATAATCTCTTCGTGAAATTGGTTAGGGAGGCCTCACGGGCTAGGCTCAGCTATCCTGGCCTAATTAAGCCATGCTTGGAACTAATCTAAGCAATGTTTAGTATTTGGTAAGTTAGTTAACCAGTTTACAATATCACAGTCACCCTTTTATCATTTAGGTGACTGACCTTGGAGTTTAACATATAGCCTAATCATCCTTGTCTAGATCAAAATATGGTAGTTAAAGCGAAAATGAAGGAAATATTTTATATATATATATATATATATATATATATATATATATATATATATATATATATCACATTGGTAGAATGCAGCAGTTAGGACCATTCATGAAAGTTAGTGCTTATCCAATATTTTTTTTTCTAGAGATGAAGTTATTGTAATAAATATTATGGGTATTATTGTAGTGTATTACCATTTAGTCTTAGGCAGTTGGCCCCACCTCTGTACATGATAACTGAAACTGGTTTATTGTTATAGAATATTTCTTCTTACTTAACCTTTTTTGTGTACATATGTTTCCAAACTACTTTTTTCTTTTATCTCTTCCTTCCATTGTTTACTATCCACTTCTCTAATCTTTACAGTGAGCTCTTCCCTTTCCATTTTACTAAAGGTTTTATCATTCATACCCATATCTTTCATCCATTTCCCAGTCTCTTCCATCCATCTGTTACTCTCCTTTCCTGAGAATTTTTGACAGCAAATTGTTTCTCCCCTCTTCTGTCCCTTTCACAAACCTCATGTATCTGCCCCTTTTAGGGAACACCAACAGATTTTTTTATTGTAACTAATATCGGTAAATATAGGATACTTTAATTGGTTTGTTGACTGAATGCCCCAATCATAACAGCTTAAGAAGTAGATATCTGTTTGAGGCTCGAGGTGAGGATGGCAGGTTCATCCTTGCCAAGAGTCTTGAACATGATGTGTCCTACTATGCGAGTGGCATTTTTAGATTTATTTCAGAATCAGGTCATCTAAAAACTATTTAACCTTTATAATGACATCTTAACAGTTATGGTTTTAATTAAATATGCTTTCATTTTTTATATATGATAAATTATATCGGTGTCAATGACCTTAGATGTCAGGATGCCAGAAAACTTTAAATCAATGAATTTTAAACATTTAACTTAGCTGGTGGATATATATATAGCTAACGTCTCCGACAGCAAATTCAAAACACGCGGGCGATAGTAGGTTGGGTTGCTGGGTGTACACTAGCGCCACCACTCGCCAGGATACTGGAACTATTCCTCACATCTTCAGTTCTTCTCTGCCGGCTGTGGCGTAAACATTGATTTTCTTGCTCGCGCTGAACTCAAGTTTCTACAGCTTTGGTGAAGTACTTGTTTTGGTTTTTGGCTTTCGCTTGGTTGGTTATTCTTTCGACTGTTCTTGAACTCTTTTTTGATTTGACTATTATTGACCCTTGCTTTGTTTTTGATCTCTCTCTGGACATTCCAATATGGCTGACCCCTCCCCTGTATATAGGAAATGTGATAAAGGCTGTAACAGGCGCCTTCCAAAGGCTTCCATCGACCCCCACTCTATTTGTATTAATTGTAGAGGTAAGATTTGTCAATTGGGGGATCGATGCGATGAATGTGTCATTTTGTCAGATAATGAGTGGTTAGATTATGAAAAATATACTCGTAAATTAGAGAGAGATAGGGTAAGAAGAAGCTCTTCTCATTCTCGAGAATTTTCCTCTCCCCATGTCCCTGAACCTTGTCCTCCCCCTGTAGTGGTAGTTTCTGAATCCCCTACTAGCACTAACGAGCATTCACTGAAGGACATGATGAAGGCTATTCATGCTCTTGGTGCCAAGGTTGAATCGCTGGCTACGGATCGGAACCAACTTATGTCCGATGTGAAGTTTTTGAAAAGTGCAAGTGTTAGTGTGAAAAGTGTTAAAAATGTGTTCAGTGTTGCGCAGGGTTCGTCTGTTCATACTTGCCGTTCGCCCAGTCCGAGACCTCTTTCAAGCTCCCCAACCCCTGGGAGAAGGAATGTCAAAAGACGAAAGGGAACGATAGGTGTTAAACCACGAACAGACGTTCCCTCACGAGTTGCAGACGTTGCTCCTTACGATCGTCCTTATTATGAGAGAGACGAGACTAAGTTCTCCTCGTCCTCCGATGACGTTCATATTAGTAAGAAATCCTGGCGTCAGGTTTCATGGCCTCTTAAGAGAAAATTGGTTCCTTCAGAACAAAGTCAACGTCCTGGCTGCAGTCACTGGAGCAGCCCAGAACGTATACCCTCATCAGAGGAAGGTTTGCCTTCTAAACGTTCATATTTAACATCAGAGTTTGTGGCTCCGGAGGCCCCTTCACAGAGTCACGGTGCCGTTGTTTTATCTGGTCGTTCCAGACGTGACGTGAGTGCTGCTGCTCCCGTTATTAGTGCTGACGTTCCAGACGTCCTTGTATTCAAGATCCTAACTTTAGTGTGTTGCAGGACATGCAGTCTAAGCTGTCCACCTTAATGCAGGCCTACGGTCCTACTCCTGTTCGACAGGAACCCTCACTTGCGGAGCGTCATGGTTCCGCTAAGCGTGACTCAGTTCATCAGTCATCTAAGTGTGAGGCTTTATGTCACGCTGACGTGATACCTAGTGTTACCCTTGCTTTCAAACGAGATGCTGATCGCAAACCTCGACGTGACGTTGAGCATCAGTCTTTACAGTCCAACCGTGATGTTGAGCTGCAGTCACTGCAGTCACGACGTGACGTTGAATGTCAGTCACTGCAGTCTCGACGTGACGTCGAACTTCAGACACCGCAGTCACGACGTGACGTCGAACTTCAGACACCGCAGTCATGACGTGACGTCGAACGTCAGTCACCGCAGTCACGACGTGACGTCGAGCGTCAGTCGCTGCAGTCACGACGTGACGTCGAACGTCAGTCACCGCAGTCACGACGTGACGTCGAACGTCAGTCACCGCAGTCACAACGTGACGTTGAACGTTAGTCACTGCAGTCACGACGTGACGTCGGCCCTCCTGCCTTGACTGCTGCTCAGCTACAGGTTGATGTAGGCTGTCAAGCTTTGCCTTCCCGACCTTCTTTGAATTCGCCTTCTCGCAAGAATATCGTTTTGTCGGATGAAGTTTACTCTGAAGAGGAAGCTGATGATCCTCTTTCTACTAATGTACCGTTGGAGGTCCTGTCGGAGGAAGAAGAGCCTAGAGTTGCCCAACAATCTCTAGATTTTAAGAAAATTATGAATGTTTTTAAAGAAGATTTTCCGTCTTATTTTGTGCCTGCTGCCCCACGTTCTCCTCCTTCAGAATTTACTTTGGGCTTGCCTGCTACAGCTCCTTCTTATACTAAGTTAGTGCTCTCTTGATCTTCTAAGAGGGCCTTGCGTCTGCTAGGAGACTGGTTGGAGACCAAAAGAAGTCTTGGAAAGTCTTCCTTTGCCTTCCCTCCATCTAAACTTGCTTCTCGTTCGAGCGTCTGGTATGACATGGGAGAAGTTCTCGGCTTGGGAGTACCTGCCTCTGCCCAGGGAGACTTCTCAAGCCTGGTAGACTCTCCTCGTCATCTAGCCATGAGACGCTCCAAGGTGTTGTGGACTACTTCAGAGCTTGACCATCTTCTCAAAGGAGTCTTCCGTGCATTTGAAGTTTTTAACTTTCTGGATTGATCGTTGGGGGCCTTGAGCAAGAAGGTTTCACATTCTAACAATGATGCTGTCATACAAATTATGTCCTACATGGACAAGGCTATAAGAGACGGTTCTAACGAACTTGCGTCCATCTTTACTGCAGGAGTACTGAAGAAGAGGGAGTCATTGTGCTCGTTCCTTTCTTTAGGAGTTACTCCGTATCAGAAGTCGGAGCTCTTTTTTGCTCCTCCATTGCGTGCATTGTTTCCCCAAGATCTTATCAAGGATATAGCGTCATCTCTTGCCTTGAGGGATACTCATGATTTGGTCACTAAAACAGCTCGCAAAGTCTTGCCTTCATCTTTCTCCAGCAGCAAACCGAAGTTAGATACACCTGCTTCCAGATTTATTCCTCCCTTTCGTGTCAGAGCCTCCAACAGAGGCATCTATCGTTCTGACGGAAGACGAGGTAAGAGAAGGGGGGCCAGGTCCAGCCGTGGCAGAGTATGACTGCCCACGGCTTCAGACAGCAGTAGGGGCCAGATTAAAGAACTTCTGGCAGGCGTGGGAGAGAAGGGGAGCGGACCAATGGTCTGTCCTCTTGTTGAAGGAGGGTTACAAAATTCCTTTTGTAAGGAAACCTCCTCATGTTCGAAATCCAATAGACCTATCTCCCAGGTATCGAGAGGAAGCAAAGAGACCGGCCTTACAACTTCAGGTGCCTCTTTTGTTAGAAAAGGGGGTGGTGGTGAAGGTCTTGGGCCATCAATCCCCAGGCTTTTACAACCGTCTCTTCCTGGTTCCAAAGAACACAGGAGGCTGGAGACCAGTGCTAGATGTGAGTGCGCTCAACGTGTTCATATTGAAAACAAAGTTCACGATGGAAACCTCCAAATCTGTTTTAACAGCAGTAAGGGAAGGCGACTGGATGGTCTCTCTCAATCTCCAGGACGCTTACTTCCATATCCCTATCCATCCGACCTTTCAACGTTATCTAAGGTTCATGTACGGGAAAGAAGTGTACCAGTTTCGAGCTCTGTGCTTCAGCCTCAGCCCTACTCCTCTAATATTTACAAGGCTCATGCGGAATGTAGCGAGCTTCCTACATTCGTCAGGGGTCAGAGCCTCCCTTTACTTAGACGACTGGTTGATCAGGGCGTCATCATTAAACCGCTGTCTGAAGGATCTCATATGGACGTTGGACCTAGCCAAAGAATTAGGTCGCCTAGTAAACAAGGAGAAGTCACAAATAACTCCGTCCCAGTCTATTCTCTATTTGGGGATGGAGATACAGAGTCGAGTTTTTCGGGCTTTTCCATCGCCTACAAGACTAGAGCAAGCTCTCTTGTAGATTCATCAATATCAGAAGAAGAGCAGTTGTTCTGTAAGGTTATGGATGAGCCTTTTGGGGACTCTATCGTCACTGGAACAGTTTGTCTCCCTGGGAAGGCTCAACCTTCTCCCTCTCCAGTTTCATCTCAACCAACATTGGAACAAGGAAAAGGGCTTGGAAGCAGTATCCATTCCACTCACGGACCCAGTCAAGACTTGCCTGAAGTGGTGGGACATCAACCTCGGGAAGGTCTCTTGCTTGCTCACAAGAACCCAGACCATGTGTTGTACTCAGACGCCTCGGACTTGGGGTGGGGAGCAACTCTAGGCAAACTAGAGTGCTCGGGTCTTTGGTCCAAAGATCAGATAAAGCTTCATATAAACCACAAGGAGCTACTGGTGGTTCATCTGGCCTTGAAAAGTTTCGAAGGTCTGATTCGGAACAAGGTGGTGCAGGTAAACGTGGACAACACCACAGCGTTAGCCTACATCTCCAAGCAAGGCAGGACCCACTCTCAGTCCCTTTATTTAACTGCAAGGGATCTCCTAGTTTGGTCAAAGGAAAGAAATATCTTCCTTCTTACAAGGTTCTTTCAGGGAGAGAGGAATGTGATGGCAGATTGCTTCAGCAGAAGAGGACAAGTCATCTCCACGGAATGGACTCTTCATCAGGAGGTGTGCGAGAAACTAAGGAGGATATGGGGTCGTCCTGCCATAGACCTGTTCGCGACCTCGTTAACAAAGAGACTTCCAACTTACTGCTCTCCAGTCCCAGATCCAGAGGCAGTCCACATAGACGCGTTCTTAATGGACTGGTCTCACCTGGAAATTTATGCATTTCCTCCCTTCAAGGTTCTGCAGAAGTTCGCCTCTCACGAAGGGACCAGGTTGACGTTGGTTGCTCCCCTCTGGACCTCAAGGGAATGGTTCACCGAGGTACATCAATGGCTGGTGGACATTCCAAGAAGTTTGCCATTGCGGTGGGATCTTCTCAGACAACCTCACATGAAAAGATTCCATCAAAGCCTCCCCGCGCTTCGTCTAACTGCCTTCAGACTATCGAGAGACTCTCTAGAGCTCGAGGGTTTTCGAAGGAGGCAGCTAGAGCTATTGCCTGGGCATGGAGATCCTTTACCATCAGGATCTACCAATCCAAATGGGAGGTATTTCGAGATGGGTGCAAGTCCACCTCTGTTTCCTCATCCGATACCACTGTAGCACAGATCGCTGACTTCCTGCTTCATCTTAGAAACAACCGTAACCTTTCTGCCTCTACTATTAAGAAACAACCGTAACCTTTCTGCCTCTATTAAGAAACAACCGTAACCTTTCTGCCTCTACTATTAAAGGCTACAGGAGTATGTTGGCTGCAGTGTTCAGACACAGGAACATGGATCTATCGAACAATAGATATCTTCAAGACCTTCTCAAGTCTTTCGAGACTTCCAAGGAGCATCAGATTATTACTCCAGCTTGGAACTTGGATGTTGTTCTTAAGTTTCTCATGTCTGAGAGATTTGAACCTCTGCACTCAACCTCTCTCAAAGACCTTACTCTCAAAACTCTCTTGCTAGTGAGTCTTGCTATCGTGAAGAGAGTTAGTGAAGTGCATGCCTTCAGCAAGAATATCGGCTTCTGCTCTAATAAGGCAGTATGCTCCTTGCAGCTTGGTTTCCTGGCCAAAAATGATTGACCATCTCATCCATGGCCAAAATCTTTTGAGATTCCCAGCCTGTCGGATGTGGTTGGTAATGAAATTGAAAGAGTCTTGTGCCCAGTTAGAGCTCTAAAATTTTATCTAGACAGAACCAAAACTTTACGAGGTGATTTGGAGGCTTTATGGTGTTCGGTCAAGAAGCCCTCCTTACCTATGTCAAAGAATGCCTTATCATATTTTGTCAGATTTTTAATTAGAGAGACTCACACTCACTGTGGTGAGAATGATCTTAGATTATTGAAAGTTAAAACTCATGAAGGCAGAGCAGTGGCAACGTCAATGACTTTTAAGCAAAATAGATTCCTTAGAAGCATTATGAACGCAATCTTTTGGAGGAGTAAATCAGTGTTCGCTTCACATCATTTAAAGAATGTCCAGACTCTATGAGGACTGCTACACGTTGGGACCATTCGTAGTGGCGAGTGCTGTAGTGGGTGAAGGTTCTACCACTACATTCCCTTAATCCCAATACCTTTTTTCTTCTCTTGAAACTATTGTTTGTTTCAACACGGAGTACTTACCTCGAACTACTTTCTTAGGAGTACCTGGTATCTCCCATCCCACCATAGTTTTGTGTAGTTTACCCTACTTCCGTTTTCTGTGAGGGCTAACCTCAGGCGGATTGATACGTGCCCTGAGGCTAAGCCCGGGTCAGGGAGCGTGCTAGCTTGGGTCTCGACCCTCAGTAAGTTCTCTGGTCGCGTCGCGATATCATCTCGACGCTCTCCTTAAGCTCAGTGCGACCCTTTGTGTCCCGCGTGGTCTCCACGTGGTATCCCTGTGCTTTCCCTTTGTGTCCCCGCGGTCTCGCGTGTTAATCTTGTGCTTTCCCTTTGTGTTCCCACGTTCTCACGTGTTAACCTTGTGCTTTCTTATTCTTTCCTGCTGCGTTCCTGTGTCTTGCGGTGTATTGCTAGTGCGTGATGGAGCACCCCCGCCGTTGTCCTGGGCCTATGGCCGGGAAGTCATGTGGTGCGTTCCTGTCCAAGCCGGAGGTAGACCCTCGCTCCTTGTGCTCGTCGTGCAGGGGCAGACTGTATTCCCCGTCGGACACATGCCCAGAGTGTGAATCGTGGAGTGAAGTGCAGTGGGTACGATTCGGTACGAAAAAGAAGAAGTCTTCCAAGAGGTCGCCCAAGAAGGCTAGCACCTCTTCTCCCTTGACGTCACCAGGAGAGCCTCTGGAAAGAGTTTCTCTACCACCTTCCCCTACCCAGAGTAGGGGACGAGGTAAGTCCGTTGCGGGGAAGAAGCCAGTGGCTCTTCCCCAGGAGTCTGTTCTTCATGATAGCAGGGTAGCAGATTCATTCCAGGCAAGTGGGGGGCCTGAAGGTGAGATTAGTGGGGGTCCTAGAGACGGTGCCCTGGTGCTTGCGGGTCACGTCTCGTCGGATGACCCCATGTGGAGTAAAAATGTCCCTGCCTCTTCGCCCGCATCATGGGCATGTTTTTCAGGTACCTCCGCAGCTGAAGGCACCCCCGAAAAGGAAGACTCACCCCCGTCAGATCCCCTCGAATGGGTACCTCCTAGGATGCCCTGCAGGTCCCCGTTGAGGATGGAGGAAGGCCTCGGAACTTGGTTTCTACAACGTAGAGCGCCCACGCTCTCCCCCAGTGCCGCCGTCTTCATTACCAGACGTGTTTCTTCAGCCCACGCCTTCCGCGGTCCATCAGGTTGTTCAGCCGCCGGCTCTTTATGCCCCTGCCCCACGGACGAGTTACGGAGAGTCTTCAGATTCGTCAGTAGCAGTGGCCTCCAATTCCTCGGAAGGTGAAGCCCGGAAGAAACCCCATCAGAGGCGTGAGAGGTCCCGGAGAAGGCATTCCCGTTCTCGCTCACACTCCAGGTCTCGCCACGGAAGAAGACGATCCAGGTCCCCCAGGAGGAAATTCAGGAGTGGATCGCCTGGGGAAGAATAGGTGGTCATTCCCCGTAGTAAGCTCGTTGATTTTACTTCGGTCCCGAGTACTTAAAGGTTGGCGCCCTAGAGACAGGTCCCCAGAGAGGTTCACCTCCAGCCACAAGCTCGAACCTCGGAGGGACTCGGCCTCGCTGACCTCATCGGACAGGCGTAAGACCGCGAAGGTCCCGACTCAATCCGCCCAGCGGAGGGAGTCGCCCCTTCGGTCGGGCAGCCTCGTATCGTCCTCCAAAGTAGCGCCTCAGCGACTGGAGAAGGAGAGACGGCTTCCTCCGTCGGGCAAGCCCACGGAAGCCTGGTCCTCCACGACGAAGGACAGACCTAGGACGGAGGCCCTCGCCGCCACGGCAATGCCCGTCCTGCGTCCGGAACCTTACACAGAGGCCCCCCCGTCGGTGGAGCTCCGTCTAGAGAGGCAGGCCGCCAGACGGAGGACGCGGACGAAAACGTAGATGGCGCAGCAGCGGAGGACTCGGCATACAGGAGGGTGATAGGGCTCATTAAGAGATACCACAGAATAGAAGAGCCCAAACCCTCCGCCGAAGATGCCTGGCGCTCTAGCCTCAATAGGCTAATGGAGGCCCCCGTCCAGCAAAGACCTTCGTTAGCTCTTCCGGTGGCCAGGGACGTGAGGCTCGGCAGAGCTCACGTCAACAAGATCGTGGCTAACAATGCAGAGGCCCCCAAATCCCAGAGTTCCTCAAAGTTGCTCCAGGGCTTGAGGTCCCAGAGCTAATTTTACCTACCAGAGGGACAGCGGCCAGGGGCCTGCAAGATGGAAGCCTCCCTCGAAGTATTAGGCCAAGGAGCACCAGAAGACAGAGCCTCAACAGCCCTAGTCTGCTTCTCCCAGTTAGAGGCGACGATGATGGAGGAGATGGCTAAGGACCTAGCTAACGTCGCCTCCTGGCTGGACTGGTGGGCGTCCGCCCTCGTAGGAATCCAGTCCTCCTACGACCTCTCAGTTCCGGGGAATCAGGCTCTACTGAAGGAGCTGATTATCTCGGGAGGTAGAGCTCTAAAGTTCCTATCCTACCAGTCCCTAGCCCAATCAGCCAACTGGGTTCTTCGAAGGAGGGACACTGTCCTGAATAAGCTGACCAGACGGATTCCGGACAGGGAAGCGAGGGCCCTGAGGAGCCTGCCCCTGTGGGACGATGCTCTCTTCCCCTTGAAGGCAGCAGAGGAAATTATGGAAAAGGTCCAAAAACGTAAGGACGTGGGTGAACCCAGACCCCAGTCACTGCGGAGACCCATCCATAGAAGACCTTCGTCCGATGTTCCTCCTCCTCCTCGGGCCTCGCCTAGCCGGCCCAGGAGAGACGCCCCAACAGCTTCTTGGTCGCAGCCTTCGCAGCCCTCCCGTAGGGGAACAGCTTCAGCCCCGGCCTCCTTTAGGACTTAGTACGTGGCCACCAAGAGAGGACATACAGGTCGATCCTACAGAAGGAGATAGGGAGAGAGGCCCCCTACTCCTGCCCAAGCGTCAGGAGGGGGGATGCCTCAGACGTTTTTGGCAAGCATGGAAGAACCACTGGGTAGACCCGTGGACAGTAACAGTGTTAAAGGAAGGGTACAGGTTACCATTCCTAGCAGAACCCCCGCCCCTAATTCCAGATCTTCGGGCGGAGTGGTTAGCTCCCAAGGACCCCTTGAAGAGGACAGCCTTGCAAGAGGAAGTCTCAGCGATGCTGGCGAAGGGAGCGATGGAAACGGTACAGGAACCAAGCCCGGGCTTCTACAGTCTGCTCTTCCTAGTGGAGAAGGCAACGGGAGGCTGGAGGCCGGTCATAGACCTCTCAGCCCTCAACAAGTTTGTGTGCAAGACCGACTTCAAGATGGACACCCCGAAGTTGGTCCTGGAGTCCTTGAGGGAAGGGGACTTCATGATGTCCATAGACCTCAAGGAGGCATATTTCCAAATTCCAGTTCACCCCTCCAGCAGAAAGTACCTTCGGGTGAAATGGGGTGCCCAGACATTGCAGTTCAAGTCCCTCTGCTTCGGACTGTCCACAGCACCTCAGGTCTTCACGAGGGTCTTCGCAAAAGTCTCAGTTTGGGCGCACGAACGGGGCATCCGCCTGATTCGTTATCTAGACGACTGGTTGCTGCTTTTATCCTCAGAGGAAGTACTGAGGGAACAAGGAGCGGAGCTACTGCAATTCTGCAAGATTCTGGGCATCACCATCAACCTGGAGAAGCCTCATCTGTCGCCCTCCACCAGGATGACCTACCTCGGGATGGTCCTAGATTCCCATTTGGTGAGAGCCTTTCCCTCGGGGGAGAGGCTGGACAACTTTGACCAGATCCTCCGCCCCTTCATATCGGGACAGCCCAGGAGGGCGAAGAACTGGCAGAGGTTAATAGGCCACCTCGTATCATTGGAGAAACTGGTTCCCCAAGGGAGGCTCAAACTCAGAAACGTCCAATGGAATCTGAAGGAACTCTGGAACCAGAAAGATTCCCCCCACAAGGTGGTTCCCGTTCTCCCGGAAACGAAGGAAGCCCTGGAATGGTGGCAAAGCCGAACGAACACCCTTAAGGGGATGCCCTTCGCAGCCGAGCCCCCCGAAATGCTCCTGTTCACAGACGCGTCCAAGGAGGGGTGGGGTGCCCATCTCCTCGGAAGGTCAGCAAGAGGCAGTTGGACGGAGGTAGAAAAGGCCCAACACATAAACGTCCTAGAGATGAGGGCAGTTCAAAGGGCGTGCCTGCAGTTCGTCAATCTGCTCCGGGGAAACACCGTGGCACTGATGTGCGACAACGCCACGGTGGTGGCATACATAAAGAAGCAGGGAGGACTGAAATCGAGAGAGTTGTGCAATCTCACGTTGGAACTTCTGGATTGGGTGGAGTCAGAGCAGATCACAATCACAGCAAGGTTCATTCCAGGAAAGAGGAACGTCCTGGCCGACAGCCTCAGCAGGATGAGACAAGTGGTAGGAACCGAGTGGTCCCTGCACCCAGAGGTAGCCAAGCTCATCATCCAGAAATGGGGCTCGCCAGTGATGGATCTCTTCGCAACAAGACTGAATGCACAACTCCCCGTATTCTGTTCTCCTGTCCCAGACCCCAAAGCGGCGTTAGAGGACGCCTTCCAACATCCCTGGGACAATCTAGACGTATACGCCTACCCCCTTTCGCGATGCTCAGACAAGTGCTCAACAGGGTAAGGAGGGCCCACAACCTGAGAATGACTTTGGTAGCGCCCTGGTGGCCGGAGAGAGAGTGGTTCGTGGACCTAAAAGAACTAGCGTGCCTTCCGCCGTGGCCTCTCCCAGACAGACCGGACCTTCTCCGGCAGCCCCACTTCCAAAGGTTCCACGAGAACCCTCGGTCCCTCCGCCTTCACGCGTGGAGGTTATCGAGCGTCTCCTGAGGAAGGAAGGCTATTCAGCAGGAACGGCAGAAAAGATGTCTGGATATCTGAGGCGTTCATCGGCAGTGGTATACCAAGCTAAGTGGGCCACTTTCACGAAGTGGTGCTCCTCCAGGAACATCAAGCCTCTGAGGGCCTCCATTCCGGAGATTGCTGACTTCCTGGTATACCTCAGGGACGTGGTCGGTATGTCTATTCCAGCTATCAAGGGAGTCCGTGCGGCCTTAGGCCAAGTCTTCCTCCGGAAAGGCATCGACCTGGGGTCCTCGAGGCATATCTCGATGCTCATCAAGAGTTTCGAGCAAGCATGCCCCCCTCAAGCTGTCAGAGTGCCGCAGTGGGATGTGGCGAGGGTCCTGAAGATGTTAAGCGAACCCCCGTTTGAACCCCTGAAAGACATCGTGGACAGGGATCTCACCCTCAAGACTGTTTTTCTGCTGGAGTTGGCTTCAGCAAAAAGGGTGGGCGAGATTCACGGACTGTCTTACGAGGTGTCACACTCGAAGGGCTGGCGTGAGGTTTCCTTCAAGTTCGTCCCGGCTTTTGTAGCTAAGACCCAGAATCCGGCAGTTTGGGATCCCAGGTTTGAGGGCTTCTCTATACCAGCAATTCCTCGTTCAGACAACCTGAAGGACTTAAAGTTGTGCCCTGTCAGAGCCGTAAGGAAATACCTGGAGAGGACTGCTAGACTCCGCCCTGGTATCAAGAACCTTTTTGTCTCCACAGGTCCATTGAAAAAGCCGATCTCGAAGAACACTATCTCCTTCTGGCTGAGACAGGTGATTATCAGGGCCTATAGTAGTGCGGGCGTTCCCCTTCCGGGTAAACCCAGGCCCCACGACTTCAAGGCGCCTCATGCAACCCTCCAGCGCACACCTGTGCGCCCTCATCAAACCGCGCGTCCTGCTCGGCCACCACAGCAGCGCACACCAGTGCGTCCACATCCTGATGCGCGCCCTCAGGCGAGTATGCCTGTCCTGTCGGACCAGCGCCAACCTACGCGCTATCCTGCTCGCCCGGTTCTCCCGGGTACGCGCTGGGGCGCCCCTGTCCTCTCGCGCCCTCCAGGGCCGCATCAGGATGCTGCGCTTCCTCGCATCCGGCCACCTCCCGTTCCGGCTCCTGCGCACCACACGCCCTCGCCATCTCCTACGCGCGCCCCCGCTCCAGCTCCTGCGCGCCCACGCGCCAGCACCATCGCCAGCGCGCCATCGTTCCCACGCTCCTGTGACCTCGCCTGCGCGCCACGGCGCCCTCGCGCCCGCTCCACCACCCTCTTTTTCCCACGCTGATGCACGCGCGCGCCCGCGTGAACGCGAGATTCCTGTGTCACGCGATCCTTTCGCTCGCGACCCTGACCAGGGCCCATCATGCGACCTCCAGCGCGAGCGTCACCAGGCGGACAGGTCTTCGTCTCGTTCCCCTCCTTGCAAGCGCAGACCAGCGCGCTCGCCGGAGGAGGGGCGGTTCCCGGACAGGTCTAAGGACTTTCTTTTCAGCTTCACAGGCGAACCCGCATTTGTCGACTCCTCCGGGATCGAACGATCCCCTTCCCTCCAGAGGGAGTGTCTGACAGCGCGACTGTCAGCCAGCAGCCCTGGTTCGGTACCCTAGTCCCTCTTAACGAGAGAATGCCTTGATGAAGTCATTGGGCTTCAGCTCTGCATATCATTCCCGTGCTGAAGGCTAGTGACGGGCAAGAGGGCTCTCGAACTGGGGAATTTCTTTTCCTCAGTTTGACTCTAAATTTCTCTCATTCTTTTTCTATTACCTCTTATTGCTTATTCCTCCTTCATAATTATCAACTGTCTCCAACCTTGCTGTCAAAACTCTTACCCATTTCACTGTCCAGGTTTTTTAGAGGGGACATTGTATCCATGATCGGTTTTTATTTCAAAATCAATTGTGGGAGCTGTGGTGGTCTTGCCAACTGCCCGAAAATGTTTGGACACCTAGGAGTGTCAGTATTCCCATACTGGCACGCGGAACTATCTCGTAGGAAATTTGGCCTTCGGATTCCAGGGGTTGGCGATTTCATAGAGATAGGACTCTCGGCATTCTGTCCGGTTTGCCTGCCACTATGATTAGAGTGGGGATGATTGTATTCTTGAAATGCTCTCAGTCCCATCAAGCGGGTTTGGCATACACTTGAGCCACTCTAATCATAGTGGTACCATCCCTTTGTGGTAGGGTAGGGAGTGGACATTTGGTAAGCAGCTTTTACAGGTGTCATTGGTGGAGAAATTAATTCCAGGAAAGGCTAACGGTGTCTTCTTTGGAATTTCAGAGTCTTAATTTTTTCTCTCCCTTGAACTTTATTTTTTTCCATTGTTTTTTTTCATTGTTATTATGACCCCTTCCCTCCCCCTGAAAAAATAATTAATG